>NC_059193.1:3278270-3329329 GCF_020615455.1 Coregonus clupeaformis
TCCCTGTCATTCGCAGGAGAAAGAGACAGAGATATCGTGGACGTAGGTCGGGGTGCCTTGTAAGGATCCGACGGCGAGCGAGTAAACTGCCTCTTCCATCAATCCTATTAGCCAATGTTCAATCATTTGAAAATAAATTATATTACCTAATATTACGGTTATCCTACCAACGGGACATTAAAAACTGTAATATCTTATGTTTCACCGAGTCGTGGCTGAACGACGACATGGACAACATACAGCTGACGGGATATACGCTACATCAATCAATTTTATTTTATATAGCCCTTCTTACATCAGCTAATATCTCGAAGTGCTGTACAGAAACCCAGCCTAAAACCCCAAACAGCTAGTAATGCAGGTGTAGAAGCACGGTGGCTAGGAAAACTCCCTAGAAAGGCGAAAACCTAGGAAGAAACCTAGAGAGGAACCAGGCTATGAGGGGGTGGCCAGTCCTCTTCTGGCTGTGCCGGGTGAAGATTATAACAGAACCATGCCAAGATGTTCAAAAATGTTCATAAGTGACAAGCATGGTCAAATAATAATCAGGAATAAATCTCAGTTGGCTTTTCATAGCCGATCATTAAGAGTTGAAAACAGCAGGTCTGGGACAGGTAGGGGTTCCATAACCGCAGGCAGAACAGTTGAAACTGGAATAGCAGCAAGGCCAGGCGGACTGGGGACAGCAAGGAGTCACCACGGCCGGTAGTCCCGACGTATGGTCCTAGGGCTCAGGTCTCTCAGTTGGCTTTTCACATCGGCAGGATAGAACGGCTGACTCCGGTAAGACAAGGGGTGGCGGTCTGTGTATATTTGTAAACAACAGCTGGTGCACAAAATCAAATACTAAGGAAGTCTCAAGGTTTTGCTCGCCTGAGGTAAAGTATCTTATGATAAGCTGTAGACCACACTATTTACCAAGAGAGTTTTCATCTATATTTTTCATAGCTATCTATTTACCACCACAAACCAATGCTGGCATTGAGATTGCACTCAATGAGCTGTATAAGGCCATAACTAAACAGGAAAACGCTGATCCAGAAGCAGTGCTCCTAGTGGCCGGGAACTTTAATGCAGGGAAACTTTAATCCGTTCTACCTCATTTCTACCAGCATGTTAAATGTGCAACCAGAGGAAAAAAAACTCTAGACCACCTTTACTCCACACACAGAGACGCATACAAAGCTCTCCCTCGCCCTCCATTTGGCAAATCTGACCATAACTCTATCCTCCTGATTCCTGCTTATAAGCAAAAACTAAAGCAGGAAGCACCAGTGACTCGGTTAATAAAAAAGTGGTCAGACGACGCAGATGCTAAGCTACAGGACTGTTTTGCTAGCACAGACTGGAACATGTTCCGGGATTCTTGAGATAGCATTGAGGAGTACACCACATCAGTCACTGGCTTCATCAATAAGTGTATCGATGACGTCATCCCCACAGTGACCGTACGTACATGGTCCTCTGTAGCTCAATTGGTAGAGCATGGCGCTTGTAACGCCAGGGTAGTGGGTTCGATCCCCTGGACCACGTAAAAATGCATGCACGCATTACTGTAAGTCGCTTTGGATAAAAGCGTCTGCTAAATGGCATATTATTATATGATATTATTACATACCCCAACCAGAAGCCATGGATTACAGGCAACATCCGCACTGAGCTAAAGGGTAGAGCTGCCGCTTTCAAGGAGCAGGACTCTAACCCGGACGCTTATAAGAAATCCCGCTATGCCCTCCGACAAACCATCAAACAGGCAAAGAGTCAATACAGGACTAAGATTGAATCGTACTACACCGGCTCTGACACTCGTCGGATGTGGCAGGGGCTTGAAAACTATTACAGACTACAAGGGAAGCACAGCCGCGAGCTGCCCAGTGACACAAGCCTACCAGACGAGTTAAACCACTTCTATGCTCGCTTCGAGGCAAGCAACACTGAAGCATGCATGAGAGCACCAGCTGTTCCGGATGACTATGTGATCATGCTCTCCGTAGCCGATGTGAGTAAGACTTTTAAGTAGGTCAACATTCACAAGGCTGCAGGGCCAGACGGATTACCAGGACGTGTACTCTGAGCATGTGCTGACCAACTGGCAAGTGTCTTCACAGACATTTTCAACATGTCCCTGATTGAGTCTGTAATACCAACATGTTTCAAGCAGACCACCATAGTCCCTGTGCCCAAGGACACTAAGATAACCTGCCTAAATGACTACCGACCCGTAGCACTGACATCTGTAGCCATGAAGTGCTTTGAAAGGCTGGTCATGGCTCACATCAACATTATCTCAGAAACCCTAGACCCACTCCAATTTGCATACCGCCCCTATAGATCCACAGATGATGCAATCTCTATTGCACTCCACACTGCCCTTTCCCACCTGGACAAGAGGAACACCTACGTGAGAATGCTATTCATTGACTACAGCTCAGCGTTCAACACCATAGTGCCCTCAAAGCTCATCACTAAGCTAAGGATCCTGGGACTAAACACCTCCCTCTGCAACTGGATCCTGGACTTCCTGACGGGCCGCCCCCCAGTTGTAAGGGTAGGTAACAACACATCTGCCACGCTGATCCTCAACACGGAGGCCCCTCAGGGGTGCGTGCTCAGTCCCCTCCTGTACTCCCTGTTCACCCATGACTGCATGGCCAGGCACGACTCCAACACCATCATTAAGTTTGCCGACGACACAACAGTGGTAGGCCTGATCACCGACAACGATGAGACAGCCTATAGGGAGGAGGTCAGAGACCTGGCAGTGTGGTGCCAGGATAATAACCTCTCCATCAACGTGACCAAGACAAAGGAGATGATTGTGGACTACAGGGAAAAAAAGAGGACTGAGCACGCCCCATTCTCATCGATGGGGCTGTAGTGGAACAGGTTGAGAGCTTCAAGTTCCTTGGTGTCCACATCACCAACAAACTATCATGGTCCAAACACACCAAGACAGTTGTGAAGAGGGCACGACAAAGCCTATTCCCCTCAGGAGACTGAAAAGATTTGGCATGGGTCCTCAGATCCTCAAAAAGATCTACAGCTGCACCATCGAGAGTATCCTGACTGGTTGCATCACCGCCTGATATGGCAACTGCCTCGGCCTCCGACCGCAAGGCACTACAGAGGGTAGTGCGTACGGCCCAGTACATCACTGGGGCCAAGCTTCCTGCCATCCAGGACCTCTATACCAGGCGGTGTCAGAGGAAGGCCCTCAAAATTGTCAAAGACTCCAGCCACCCTAGTCATAGACTGTTCTCTCTGCTACCGCACGGCAAGCGGTACCGGAGCGCCAAGTCTAGGTCCAAAAGGCTTCTCAACAGCTTCTACCCCCAAGCCATAAGACTCCTGAACAGCTAATCATGGCTACCCGGACTACTTGCACTACCCCCCCCACCCCCACCCCATCTTTTTACGCTGCTGCTACTCTGTTAATTATTTATGCATAGTGACTTTAACTCTACCCACATGTACATATTACCTCAACCACCTCAACATACCGGTGCCCCCGCACATTGACTCTGCACCGGTATATAGCCGGTATATACCCCCCTGTTGTCAAAGACGTCAGTGAAATGCGGTGGGCGAAGTCAAACGCAGGACACAGAGCTTATCAGAAAACATACTTTACTAGAAAGTAATCTGAGAATACACAATCTCCACACAGGCAGGAAATAACCTGCACACCAACGACTGCCGATAACAATAACAATCACACACAACACACAGTGTAAGACAGAGGGTTAAATAGGGAAGACAATATTACATAATAGAAAACAGGTGTAACCAATCAAGACAGAACAAGTCGAACATAGAAACATAGATCGGTAGCAGCTAGTACTCCGGTGACGACGAACGCCGAAGCCTGCCCAAGCAAGGAGGAGGGGCAGCCTCGGCTGAATCCGTGACAGTACCCCCCCCTTGACAGGCGGCCCCAGCCGTGCGCCGACCCCGGCCGCGGGACGGCCAGGAGGACGCGAAGCAGGGCGGGTCGGATGACTCTGGTGGAAATCCCTCAACATGGAGGGATCTAGGATGTCCCTCCTAGGGACCCAGCACCATTCCTCCGGACCGTACCCCTCCACTCCACGAGATACTGCAGGCCCCCACCCGACGCTCGAATCCAATATGGAATGGACCGAGACGCGCGGAGCCCCCTCGATGTCCAGTGGGGGCGGAGGAACCTCTCGTACCTCAGACTCCTGGAGTGGACCAGCTACTACCGGCCTGAGGAGAGACACATGTTCCGAGGGGTTAATGCGGTAATTAATAGGAAGTTGTAACCTATAACAAACCTTGTTCAATCTCCTCAGGACTTTAAATGGCCCCACAAACTGCCGATCCAGCTTCTGGCAGGGCAGGCGAAGGGGCAGGTTTCAGGTCGAGAGCCAGACCCGATCCCCCGGTGCATACACCGGAGCCTCACTGCGGTGGCGATCAGCGCTCGCCTTTTGTCGCCTGATAGCCCGCTGCAGGTATACATGCGCAGCGTTCCAGGTCTCTTCCGAGCGCCGAAACCACTCGTCCACCGCAGGAGCTTCGATCTGGCTCTGATGCCAAGGTGCCAGGACCGGCTGATAACCTAACACACACTGAAAAGGCGTAAGGTTAGTAGAGGAGTGGCGAAGTGAGTTTTGGGCTATCTCTGCCCAGGGGATATATCCCGACCACTCCCCCTGCTGGTCCTAGCAATAGGACCTCAGAAACCTACTCACATCCTGGTTAACTCTCTCCACCTGCCCATTACTCTGGGTGAAAACCTGGGGTAAGGCTATCGAGACCCCCAGACGTTCCATGAACGCTCCAGACTCTAGAGGTGAACTGGGGACCCCGATCTGACACTATATCATCAGGTATCCCGTAGTGCCGGAAGACGTGTGTAAACAGGGCGTCAGCAGTTTGTAGGGAGACCTGGCACAGGAATGAGACGGTAGGCCTTCGAAAACCGATCCACAACGACCAAGATCGTGGTGTTCCCCTGTGAGGGAGGAAGGTCCGTGACAAAGTCCACCGATAGATGAGACCACGCCGTTGTGGAACGGGTAGGAGTTGAATTCCCTCTCTGGGCAGGTGTTTAGGTGCCTTACACTGGGCGCACACCGAGCAGGAGGAAACATAAACCCTCACGTCCTTGGCTAAAGTGGGCCTTCAGTACTTCCCACTAAGACAGTGCACTGTCCGACCGATACCAGGATGACCAGAGGAGGGTGACGTGTGAGCCCAATAGATGAATCGATCACGAACCTCGAGCAGCACGTACATCCGACCCTCCGGACACTGGGGGGGAGTAGGCTCGGTACGTAACGCCCTCTCGATGTCCGCATCAACCTCCTACACCACCGGTGCCACCAGACACGACGCCCGGAGTATGGGAGTGGGCTCAATGGACCTCTCCTCTGTGTCATACAGTCAGGACAGGGCGTCTGCCTTAGCGTTCTGGGAACCTGGTCTGTAAGTGAGCGTAAACACAAATCGAGTGAAAAATATAGCCCATCTTGCCTGACGAGGGTTCAACCTCCTCGCCGCCCGGATTTACTCCAGGTTACGATGGTCAGTCAAAATGAGAAAAGGGTGTTTAGCCCCCTCAAGCCAATGCCTCCACACCTTCAGGGCTTGAACCACAGCTAACAGCTCCCGGTCCCCCACATCATAATTGCGCTCCGCCGGACTGAGCTTCTTAGAAAAGAAAGCACAGGGGCGGAGTTTTGGTGGCGTACCCGAGCGCTGAGACAGTACAGCACCGATCCCAGCCTCGGACGCATCCACCTCAACTTGGAATGCCAAGGAAGGATCCGGATGAGCCAGCACCGGAGCCGAAGTAAACAGGTCCTTCAGATGCCTAAAAGCCCTGTCCGCCTCAGCCGACCACTGCAGACGCAGTGCCCAAAGCCCCGGATAAACCTCCGGTAGTAATTGGCAAAACCCAAGAACCGCTGCACCTCCTTCACCGTGGTTGGAGTCTGCCAATTACGCATGGCCGAAATGCGGTCAATCTCCATCTCCACACCTGATGCGGACAAGCGGTGTCCCAGGAAGGAGATGGACTTTGAAGAACAGACATTTCTCCGCCTTCACATACAGGTCATGCTCCAACAGTCTAACAAGCACCCGACGAACTAGGGACACATGCTCGGCTCGTGTAGCAGAGTATATTAGAATGTCATCGATATACACCACTACACCCTGTCCATGCAGGTCCCGGAAAATCTCATCAACAAACGATTGGAAGACTGAAGGAGCATTCATCAGACCGTATGGCATGACGAGGTACTCATAGTGCCCCGAGGTGGTACTAAATGCTGTCTTCCACTCAACTCCCTCCCGAATACGTACCAGGTTGTACGCGCTCCTGAGATCCAATTTAGTGAAGAAGCGCGCCCCGTGCAATGACTCCGTCATACTAGCAATCAGAGGTAGTGGATAGCTATATTTTATTGTGATCTGATTTAGACCACGGTAGTCAATGCACGGGCGTAAACCACCATCCTTCTTCTTCACAAAAAAGAAACTCGATGACACAGGAGAAGTGGACGGCCGTATGTATCCCTGTCTCAGAGATTCGGTGACATATGTTTCCATAGCCGCCGTCTCCTCCTGTGACAGAGGATACACGTGACTCCGGGGAAGCGCAGCGACTACCTGGAGGTTTATCGCACAATCCCCCTGTCGATGGGGTGGTAATTGAGTCGCCTTCTTTTACAGAAGGCGAAAGCCAAATCCGGCATATTCAGGCGGAATGTGCAAGGTGGGAACCTGGTTCAGACTCTCCACCCCGTAGTTGCCCCCACGGAAACACCTCCACACACCTCCCCAAGCACTGATCAGACCATCCCTTGAGAGCCCTCTGTGCCATGAAATAGTGGGGTCATGAGAAGCTAACCAGGGAAGCCCCAACACCACAGGAAACGCAGGAGAATCAATCAGATACAAACTAATCATTTCCTCATGACCCTCCTGCATCTTCATCCTGAGAGGCGCTGTGACCTCCCTAATCAACCCTGACCCTAAAGGGCGGCTATCTAGGGCATGGATAGGGAAGGGCACATCGACTGGCACAATAGGAATCCCTAACTTATGGGTAAACTGACGATCAATAAAGTTCCCAGCTGCGCCTGAATCTACTAGCGCCTTATGCTGGGACTGAGGAGAAAACTCGGGAAACACAACATTCATACACATATGCGCAACAGGGAGCTCTGGGTGAGTTGGGTGCCTAATCACCTGAAACGGCTCATCAGTGCGCTGCCTACTGCCTCGACTCCTAGGAGGCCCTCCCCAGCACCGACCAGCAGTATGTCCTCTGCGGCCATAGTTGGTGCAGGGGACGGCCCCTCTACTGGTCTCCCTCATAGCAGCACCTCCGAGCTCCATAGGGGTAGGGTCTGAGGTGCTGGGGGATGGAATGGACGGCCCCGGATCCGGACGTCCGCGGGTAGCCAACAGGTTATCTAGTCGAATAGACATGTCCACCAGTTGGTCCAGGCTTAGGTTGGTGTCCCTGCAGGCCAATTCCCGACGAACGTCTCCCTCAAGCTACATCGGTAGTGGTCGATGAGGGCCCTCTCATTCCATCCCGCGTTGGCAGCCAGAGTCCGAAAAGTCCAGTGCGAATTCCTGCGCGCTCCTCTTTCCCTGTCTGAGGTGGAATAGATGCTCACCCGCCGCTTTCCTCTGGTGGATGATCGAATACCGCCTAAAGCGGCGGGTGAACTCTGCATAGCTGACAGTTGCGGCGTCTATCCCCCCACTTGGCGTTGGCCCACTCCAGCGCTTTACCGGACAGACAGGAGATGAGGGCGGACACGCTCGTATCCCGAGGAGGCCGGGTGGATGGTTGCCAGGTAGAGTTCTACCTGGAGCAGAAAACCCTGACACCCGGCAGCTGTGCTGTCATAAGCCCTCGGGAGCGAGAGCCGAATCCCACTGGACCCCGGAGGTGAAACGATGGGTATCGATGTAGGTGGTGGTGTCATCGGAGGAGGTATAGGAAGACCTCCTCTCTCCCATCGCTCCATTGTGTTAACCACACGTTCCATGGCGGTGCCGAGAGCCTGGATCATGGCCGCTTGTTGTTGTACGCGTTCCTCCATCGATCCGGCTGGCACCGCTGCTCCTGCTAACTCCATGCTGGTGTGTGATTCTGTCAAAGGCTTCAGTGAAATGCGGTGGGCGAAGTCAAATGCAGGACACAGAGCTTATCAGAAAACGTACTTTACTAGAAAGTAATCTGAGAATACACAATCTCCACACAGGGAGGAAATAACCTGCACACTAACGACTGCCGATAACAATAACAATCACACACAACACACAGTGTAAGACAGAGGGTTAAATATGGAAGACAATACTACATAATGGGAAACAAGTGTAACCAATCAAGACAGAACAAGTCGAACATAGAAACATAGATCGGTAGCTGCTAGTACTCCGGTGACGACGAACGCCGAAGCCTGCCCGAGCAAGGAGGAGGGGCAGCCTCGGCTGAATCCGTGACACCTGTATATAGCCTCCCTACTGTTATTTAATTTTACTTCTGCTCTTTTTTTCTCAACACTTTTTTGTTGTTGTTGTTTTATTTTACTTTTTTATTAAAAAATAAATGCATTGTTGGTTAAGGGCTGTAAGTAAGCATTTCACGGTAATGTCTACACCTGTTGTATTCGGCACATGTGGCAAATAAAATTGGATTTTTTTCTCCTAGAGCATTCAGTCAAGTTGATTGTAGTATTAGGATCAGGTATCAGGTGTGCATAACCATACAACAGAGACCAGGATATCTCACGACAATTTCTGGCCCCTGTTTCCTGATTACATGGTCAGAAATAACCCTGTCATGATGTTGAGGAGTTGTGTTTCGAAATGCTATCTGCAATTTGACGTTTCTACTTGTTGTCCAAAAGTGTTGAGAACAATCTGTGACTTTCTACTTCTGAGTGCAATTTGAAAGGTGTCTGTATACTGTATATGAGCCTCAGCCTCTCTATGCCTCTCTTTGAGGTACTGTATTTCTTCAGCTAATTTAGCTGTGCAGCAATTTGGCACCCGTCTAGGGAGTTACCACAGATAACCCTCCTACAGATTGCATCACAGCTCAGCTCAATGAATCATTGAACAGGAATGAGAGACACCAGCCTCTCAGGAAATAGATATAGTGGCAGAGAGTTAGATAGATGTCAGTTCAGTATATTGTATGTATAAAATACAGTATATTCCATGTAAATTGCCTATGCACATACAGGAGAGTTTGTAGAGGACCTCAGTGTATTGTTGACATTGATAAATGCATGACTTTAGACAACAGGGCAGCCATCTCCCTGACAACAACGTTAGGTATTTTATTGACCACTTTGACAGTTTTAGGTCCAAAAAGGTTGGGAGGGAACTGAGGCAATACCTCAGCATGGCATTAAGATGGTAGTTGATGTATTTCTGAAAGCCCACTGTGTATCTCTCTGCGCAGGACTTTTTTAGCAAATCAGATCCTTTCCTGGAGATCTTCAGGATAAACGATGACGACACGCTACAGCTTGTGCACAGAACAGAGGTAAGGCCAGCGCTTGAACTAGTCATTCTGTTAAAACGGATCCATCCATCCAATTACATTAGCTTATTGACTTTTCTCTTTCATGTTTCACTCACAGACTGTTATGAACAACCTTAACCCGGTGTGGAAAACCTTCAAGACCTCCCCTGAATTCCCTCTGCAGTGGAGACCATGACCGGCCTCTAAAGGTATAGGTGTGTGTCTGTGTATAGCTCTATCTCTTCTTGCCAGCCCAGGGGACCTGATTGAGCACCTTTGCCACGGTGGCGGACTGACTGGCAGGTGAGCAACACTGATGTCAAATCAAATCAAATCAAATCAAATCAAATTTTATTGGTCACATGCGCCCGAATACAACAGGTGCAGACATTACAGTGAAATGCTTACTTACAGCCCTTAACCAACAGTGCATTTATTTTAAACAAAAAAGTAAGAATAAAACAACAACAAAAAAAGTGTTGAGAAAAAAGAGCAGAAGTAAAATAAAGTGACAGTAGGGAGGCATATATACAGTAAAATAAAGTGACAGTAGGGAGGCTATATATACAGGGGGTACCGTTGCAGAGTCAATGTGCGGGGTACCGGCTAGTTGATGTAGTTGAGGTAATATGTACATGTGGGTAGAGTTAAAGTGACTATGCATAAATACTTAACAGAGTAGCAGCAGCGTAAAAAGGATGGGGTGGGGGGGCAGTGCAAATAGTCCGGGTAGCCATGATTAGCTGTTCAGGAGTCTTATGGCTTGGGGGTAGAAGCTGTTGAGAAGTCTTTTGGACCTAGACTTGGCACTCCGGTACCGCTTGCCGTGCGGTAGCAGAGAGAACAGTCTATGACTAGGGTGGCTGGAGTCTTTGACAATTTTGAGGGCCTGGTATAGAGGTCCTGAATGGCAGGGAGCTTTGCCCCAGTGATGTACTGGGCCGTACGCACTACCCTCTGTAGTGCCTTGCAGTCAGAGGCCAAGCAGTTGCCATACCAGGCGGTGATGCAACCAGTCAGGATGCTCTCGATGGTGCAGCTGTAGAATTTTTTGAGGATCTGAGGACCCATGCCAAATCTTTTTAGTCTCCTGAGGGGGAATAGGCTTTGTCGTGCCCTCTTCACGACTGTCTTGGTGTGTTTGGACCATGATAGTTCGTTGGTGATGTGGACACCAAGGAACTTGAAGCTCTCAACCTGTTCCACTACAGCCCCGTCGATGAGAATGGGGGCGTGCTCAGTCCTCTTTTTTTTCCTGTAGTCCACAATCATCTCCTTTGAGATGATTTAGGCACCAGGGCCTAAATCTTTTAAGAGGTTTGTCTACTAAAGTCAGAAGGGAGGGCTGGACTAGGGAGGAAGGGGATACTCTATAGCAGGGTTATTCAACTCTGACCCTACGAGGTCCGGAGCCTGCTGTTTTTCTGTTCTACCTGATAATTAATTGCACCCACCTGATGTCCCAGGTCTAAATCAGTCCCTGATTAGAGGGGGACAATGAAAAAATGCAGTGGAACTGGCTTGGAGGTCCAGAGTTGAGTTTGAGGGCTCTATAGACTAGTCATTTGTGGCTTGGCCTGATCATACAGAATGTCTATTAAACCAGGGGAGTGGAAAGAGAGAGACTCTCAATCGCCCCGCCCCCACCACCTTATAACTCCTCCTCTTTCACCCCTCTCATGTTCTCTTTCAGCCCCCCTTCCCACTGTCTCACATTGTCTGCATCTTTCCCCTTTTCCTTTATGGCCTTGTGTGTGTGTGTGTGTGTGTGTGTGTGTGTGTGTGTATTATTGCCTTTTTCCCCCTTTCTAACTCCCTGGCATTACTAAATCATTAAACTACAGTTAGTCTAATGGGCGCCTCAAGGGCCTGCTCTAAACAAATAAGACTTTCTCATTAAACATTTAGGCAACAGCAGTGGCTCATTGTGTTTAGGGGCACTGAGCTCTCTCTCTCTCTCTCTCTCTCTCTCTCTCTCTCTCTCTCTCTCTCTCTCCCTCTATTCTTCATTCCCTCCCTCTTAACCTCTCCAGTCAAGGAGATAGAGAGGGTGGTGCTGAGGTGGGAGGAGGTTAAGCTCTCAACGCCACTCTTCAACCGCCCCCCTCCTCAACTCCCCTCCCACCTACCTCTTGTCCCAATCCCTCCATGTTGCCAAGAGCACCTCTCCTCTTCATCCCAAGATCTCAATCAGCCCTGGTTGCCGCGGTGGTGCCCTTTAGGGGTTACAAGTGATGAGGTCACTGTAGGGTTGGAGGTGTGTTGGTGGAGCCAACAGTGATTAACCCCAGGGCAGGAAATGACATGGAGCTAAAGAGATCATTCGCATTTAAATGTTGATGGCTAAGAAACTGTCTGACCACATTACTACCAATATTAACAGCACCTACGGTATCTCAAAACCTTTTTGAAATAGGTATTGAAAGGATACAGACCGACTGCTTAATAACCAGTGGTTTCAGGGAAAGCGCTTCCTGTTTGTGTTGGGATTGACCACCCTGTGGGATATGATGATGCATTCTGCTAAAAGGGGACTAATGGGAGAGTCCCTGAGTCCCATGCTGCCTTGCCTACTGGCACCATCATAGCACGTAATGGTAGCATCATAATGGTAGCATCAAAATGGTAGCATCATAATTCTAGCATCATAATGGTAGCATCAAAATGGTAGCATCATAATTCTAGCATCATAATGGTAGCGTCAAAATGGTAGCATCATTATTCTAGCATCATAATGGTAGCATCATAAAGGTAGCATCATAATTCTAGCATGGTCTTCTGTAGCTCAATTGGTAGAGCATGGCGCTCATAACGCCAGGGTAGTGGGTTCGATCCCGAGACCACCCATAAGTAAATATTTATGCACACATGACTGTACGTCGCTTTGGATAAAAGCGTCTGCTAAATGGCATATTATTATTATTATTATTAGCTTCATAATGGTAGCATCATAATGGTAGCATCATAATGGGGAGCATCATAATTCTAGCATCATAATGGTAGCATCATAATGGTAGCTCATTTAGAACATGTCAGGGAACATTATAGTTGAAGCACGGCTGGCATTGGTGACTATTGGACCCAACGGTGTCATTCCTGGAAAGCACAGACACATCAACGTGCAGCAAAGAGCATTGTTCCCAACAACCATCAATGGACAGATAATATTCAGCCACACCCTCCTAACACAAAACGAAGACCTTTGCCAGCCAGGGCTATCTAAAAGTAATGTTAAATTATACAAATCTGTGAGATGGAATGCTCAGCTAAACTAACACATTGACAGTATGTAAATGCTTAGAAAGGAGAGCGGTAGGCCTATCTCTTCCTTTGGGTCTCAGTCATAGATAGCATCTTATTGAAATGTGAGAAGTTCTTTGAAGTTATTTAGTCATTTTAACTACACACTTGAGTTGAGAATATAAACCTCTAGAATCCATACAGTAGATGATGTCAGTGTTCTAAAATGGAAGCAGTTTCCATATGACCCAGCTCTTCTAGCACTGTCTAGTTAATGGGGGAAGCTAATGGTTTTGGATGAAACTCCACTGATAGTCCCGCCCTCCCCTTCAACCTCCCTGCCCCCTGAATATCCCTTCTAGTTAATTGGACAGCTACCCAATCTGTTGACCTATACCAGAGGAAAAGAGAATCGTGCAGAAAAGACACCAATTTAGCCCTCATTGCCAAACCCATGCAATGAGGAGTCTCACCATCTACCTGGTGGGATATCTGGATGGAGCTGAGAGACAGGGCCTTTAAAGGGAAATGACCCCCTTGTCCTTGCATTATTCATGGTTACTTAAGGAGAGAAAGTGGGGTTGCTGTGGAGAGAGATGCGGAAGGCCGATAAGCATGTGTCAAAATACTTCTGATCCCCTTAATCCAGTGTCAGATTTCCATGCCATAATATCCACTTAAGCATGACCGAGTGTGTGTGGGGTGTGGGTGGATGTGTGTTAGGGGTGTGGGTGGAAGTGTGTGTGGGGTGTGGGTGGATGTGTGTTAGGAGTGTGGGTGGAAGTGTGTGGGTGGGTGGGTGTGGGTGTATGTGTGTGTGGGTGTGGTTGGATGTGTGTGTGGGTGTCAAAAGCAGTGATAGTGAATGACTCTCCATGGAGTTAATATGCCTCTAGGTTTAATGGATCATAAAATGTCTTCCACTCCAATTGGACTTTTCACAAGATGCTGTTAATGTTAGCTCAGGTTAACCTCATTATCACACACTGTATAATACAAGAGCATTAATCGAACACACACATTTATTAAACAGACATAGACACCCGTTGCAAGGCCACAGTTCTGACACGTTGCAAGGCCACAGTTCTGACACAAGGCCACTGTCCTGGAATGGCCACTGTAGCGAATGTGTGTCATAGATGAATGTTCAGCATAGCTAATGGCCAAATGAAGGTCAGAGGTCAGTTTATTTATCTATGATCCATGTGAAACCAGGACACACACACACAGGGGTGTCATGCACCCATTATTTTAGAGGTACGTGAGGATGAAGGGGGGCTGGTTGGAGGGGGGCTGGGGCTTGCCAGCCCCCCTCTGGAATTATGAGGATTTAGCATTTTTCAAACAACTGAAACAGCTTGTTCCTGCAATCCTCGTGCCAAAATCATTATGCCTAATACTATGATAAAAAAAAAAAAAAAAAAAGTGAAAAGAAGAAGGGATATATATATATATATTTTTCTGCATATGCTATCTAAGCATACCTCTTTACATGTTCAAATGTAATTTTAATTAATGATGCACATTGATTCTTTAAGAAATGTTATGCCTTTAGTACAACTGCCACACTGGTATATACAGTGCAATCGGAGAGTATTCAGACCCCTTCCCTTTTTCCACATTTTGTTACGTTACAGCCTTATTCTAAAATGGATTAAATAAAATAAATTCCTCATCAATCTACACACAATACCCCATAATGACAAAGCGAAAACAAGTTTATTAAAAATAAAAAAACAGAAATACCTTATTTACATAAGTATTCAGACCCTTTGCTATGAGACTCGAAATTGAGCTCAGATGCATCCTGTTTCCATTGATCATCCTTGAGATGGTTCTAGAACTTGATTGGAGTCTACCTGTGGTCAATTAAATTGATTGGACATGATTTGGAAAGGCACACACCTGTATATATAAGGTCCCACAGTTGACAAGGCATGTCAGACCAAAAACCAAACCATGAGGTTTTGTCCGTAGTGCTCCGAGACAGGATTGTGTCGAGGCACAGATCTGGGGAAGGGTACCAAAAAATGTCTGCAGCATTGAAGGTCCACAAGAACACAGTGTTCTCCATCATTCTTAAATGGAAGAAGTTTGGAACCACCAAGACTCTTCCTAGAGCTGGCTGCCCGGCCAAACTGGGCAGTCGGGGGGAGAAGGGCCTTGGTCAGGAGGTGACCAAGAACCCGATGGTGACTCTGACAGAGCTCTGGAGTTCCTCTGTGGAAATGGGAGAACCTTCCAGAAGGACAACCATCTCTGCAGCACTCCACCAATCAGGTCTTTATGGTAGAGTGGCCAGACGGAAGCCACTCCTCAGTAAAAGGCACATAAAAGCCCACTTGGAGTTTGCCAAAAAGCACCTAAAGACTCTCAGACCATGAGAAACAAGATTCTCTGGTCTGATGAAACCAAGATTGAACTATTTAGCCTGAATGCCAAGCATCACGTCTGGAGGAAACCTGGCACCATCCCTACAGTGAAGCATGGTGGTGCCAGCATCATGCTGTGGGGATGTTTTTCAGCGGCAGGGACTGTGAGACTAGTCAGGATCGAGGAAAAGATGAACGGAGCAAAGTACAGAGAGATCCTTGATGAAAACCTGCTCCAGAGTGGTCAGGACGTCAGACTGGGGTGAAGGTTCACCTTCCAACAGGACAACGACCCTAAGCACACAGCCAAGACAAGTCTCTGAATGTCCTTGAGTGGCCCAGCAAGAGCCCGGTCTTGAACCCGATTGAACATCTCTGGAAAGAACTGAAAATAGCTGTGCAGCGATGCTCCCCATCCAACCTGACAGAGCTTGAGAGGATCTGCAGAGAAGAATGTAAGAAACTCCCCAAATACAGGTGTGCCAAGCTTGTAGCGTCATACCCAAGAAGACTCAAGGCTGTAATTGCTGCCAAAGGTACTTCAACAAAGTACTGAGGAAAGGGTCTGAATACTTATGTAAATGTCATATTTCAGTTTCGTATTTTTAATACATTTGCAAAAATTTCTACAAACCTGTTTTTGCTTTGTCATTATGGGGTGTTGTGTGTAGATTGATGAGGAAAAATACAATTTAATCAATTTTAGAATAGGGCTGTAACGTAACAAAATGTGGAAAAAGTCAAGTGGTCTGAATACTTTCTGAATGCACCCAAGAATTAAAGCAACATTTTGTTTAAAGTCCAGCAACCTTGCCAGCATGCATGCCAGCTAAGATAGTTAGACAAGTGACTTCACTGATAGCCTGCAATGGCTTCTTGGTAGCTACATAGATATGAGGTTGGGAGATTGGGAACCTATCTAGCTGGCTAGCTAAAGCCAACTTCATAAAATTGCTAGGTGGCTGGTATTACAGAGAAATAACAAAACATTTTGGTTTTATTTATTCATCAAGAAGGCATCAATAGGCTACATAGCTTGATCAAATACATTTACAAACATACCTCCTGCGAGTCCTGCCCATCACCGGCAGCTAAAATCAAATAAAACACTGTGCGTGTAACTCGACACGCTCTCTCCTCCTCCACTGACGATACTGTCTGCATGCACAAGAGTATCTAGCCTCCTGCCTAGCATATCTTTGCTCGGTGGTGCATCTTGGAAGGAACCACTTACTAAGGAGGAGCAGGTCCAGTTAGTGTTCCCCCTCCACAAAATACCGCTGACAGATATTTTTATAAATAATTATGATAAAATGTGGGCTTAAAAATTAAAGTGTAGTAATTAATTTAACATCTGAAACATTTATAATGTTAAACAAAATAAACATACACACACACACACAAATTCAATTTTCTCTCTCTCTCTTACGTCAAAAGCCTTCTTTCCCATCCTCAAATCCATATTTCATGAGACCATACAATTTTGATCACTCCAGTAATGTCCCCTTACTGATTTATTAATGGTGTAGCGTCACAGGGGAGTCTGCTCTAGTTTTCTCAAACTGGTCCCAGTGAGTTGTAATGAGTATGAACACCAGAGGAGGTGCTTTCATCCAAGCCAGAATCTACATGTCACCACATAGTTGGTCACATTCTGTCTGGTCATCTTGTTCTACTGCAGTATTCACAGATAGATTAGGTGATACGTTCGTGTTGACACCATAGTATTTGATCATTAACTGTAATCACTGTTTCTCTCTCTCTTTACTCCCAACTCTTCTCTCTCTCTCTCCCTCTTCTCTCTCTCTCTCCCTCTTCTTTCTCCCCCACCCTCCCCTCTCTCTCTCTCAGTGCACGGTGTGGGACTGGGACTCCAATGGGAAGCACGACTTTATTGGTGAATATCAGGCCACATTCAAAGAGATGAGAGGGGCAATGGATGGGAGACAGGTAGGCTGTACAGGTGTTGTGTGGGTTTATAAGTGAGGTTGTTTTGGTTTTTTTAGGTAGCGAGGGCATCAATCAGGTTTGTAAAATGATCATTTCTAGATGCCTCCATATGTTTTCATTATCATCATGCTTGTAGCATCTGGAATTTGTCGAATGAGAAAAATTAAAACAATTAAGTCACAAACAATTTTTGGGGTGTGCATCTACCTACTCATTTTACTAGCTCATCTGGAAACATTGTAATTATTATATACCTAAGACTTATCAGACTGTAGGAATCAGACTCTGATATGGTTCTGTACTCATTGGAAAGTATGTCTCTCCAGAGGATGTGGGAGAGCAGAGAGAAAGTGGGTTAGAGAGGCAGAGCTCATGTTGGTCGCCGACTGAAGATTTCATCCAACTCCAGGTTTTTCTAGTGTCCTCTCTCTGGGGGATGTGACCAGAGGCTAGCTTCCTCTCTCTGGGGGCCATTTGGGGCCATTTGGGGCTCCTGGAGGAGATACTTATCTCATTGGGTGCTGAGGATATATCAGTGCTCCACAGGGAAGAGTAGGACAGAAGCCTGAAGAAAAACCAAACAAATGACAATGGATCTCTCTCAACCAGGAGCCTCCCCACCATCCGGTAGCCACCGTCTCCTCTTTCTCTCCCTCTGTGCCGGTGTAATTCAGAAATCAGCACTCTCTCCTTCCCTGTATGGAGGACAAGAGTGTGGGAGAGTGAAAGTTCTGTCCTGCCTGGTGTGTTTGGGAAAGAATCCTTGCCGTTTCCTTCCAGCTCAGAATGCTTGGAAATGGATCCATTGAGCCATGGTTAGTGCTATCCGGGATCCTTGGGACGTCCCTACCCTAAACCCTAACCTTAACCCCTACCCTCACCCTAACCTTAACCATAACCATAACCATAACCCTTACTTTACCTTACCCTAACCTTAACCCTTACCTTAACCGTTTTAAATTTAAACTTCAATGGGATGACATCATATTTGGGACATCCCAAAGATTCCGTTAACACTTTTCCGTTGAGCCATGACCCTCAGTGATGTTTGAAAGGTCAAAGGGTACTTTAACTTGGTTTCACTTGATGGCACTTTGATATAGACATAATTATTTTTTTCCCCGTCTTCAAGATTACTCTTTTAATAGAGATCAGCCTTCATCACCACTTAAAGAGACAGTTTGAGGAGACTGTTGTAAGACTTTTGTGTTTTATGTTTGGTATTTATGAATTCTGCATAATGCCTTTTGGTTTAAGCCATGTGCTAGTGTTTTCTTTTTAAAGGCATTTGCCTAGTGTCCAGAGTTTTGCAAACAGAACAGCTTCCCTTGGAACAAGAACAAGAACAAATGCATTTAATTAACTGGCGTTCTCGGTGAAGATGACAGGCGACAACCCGTACGGCCATACATCACTGGACAGCTCTCCTTCATCACGCCGACCGGCCCTGTGCTCAGGCAGACAGCTGTGTCTTCATTAGCACACAGAAGGAGCTCCAGGCTGAGGCATCTGGGCTAATTATATTACAACGTGGCTCGCCCGTAGTCTAAATAAACCCTACGGTGCTCGGGCCTCAAACGCAGCAAGCTTTTAAAGGCCGTTCACACCACTAATTGGCTCCTTCATGGAATTTAAGAAGACCGCAGAACCTGCTGGCATTAAACCCGTTACAGTAAGGCCCATTCCATTCGATTCCAATGCCACATATAGGATACACAAGGAGTGCTGACTCCTACTGAAACCAGTGATTTGGCTGATAGCGATATCTCGTTTTTTTTTACCCATTATCTGTCAATCATTCATGGAGCTGCAACTAGTTGGGTGTCCACTTTTACGATAATGGTTATATAATTAGTTTTGTAAGCTAAAGTGAAAGACTGAGAACAGCACGGACAGACTGTCCCTGAGACGATTAGGTGACTGATATTTAGTTTTTTCTCCCATGACTCTTAGAGGAAAGGTGGTAGATTTTAACACAGGAGTTGTTTTCTGTTTTTGAGCAGCAGATTGAAATGACTGGGCTAATCTGTACAGTCATGAATGGATAATGCTCCCCTCATTAGTGACGAACAAACGACCCAGAAACCAAACCTCCTCAGGCTGTTGTTGCTTGGCTTTGCTAATTATTCTCCCTAGCACGCTCTACAGTACCATTTCCTTGCCACCTCTCATTGCTGTGGATCGTATTGTTGTATTTCACTCCATTGTCTGGCCTCCACTACCATGGCTCCATGTTATCCAGTGGGACGATATAGTCTATCAATATCTGTCGTTTTTTTATGATGTTTTGAATCTCTGTTTAGCACAGTCAGTCTCCCTCTACCAAGTCACATACTGTAAGGATGATACTATACTTATTGTGGTTTTTGGTCTCACTTGTTTTTTGATTTGATCAATGACAGGTCCAATGGGAGTGTATAAACCCCAAGTATCAGATCAAGAAGAAGAATTACAAGAACTCTGGTATCGTCATTCTCAATCAGTGCAAGGTGATTCACAACACTTTCAATCTCTCTCTCTCTCTCGCTCTCTATCTCTCTCTCTCTCTCTCTCTCTCTCTCTCTCTCTCTCTCTCTCTCTCTCTCTCTCTCTCTCTCTCTCTCTCTCTCTCTCTCTCTGTCTCCTTAATATTCACACACTCGTTCCTTCCTTCCTCCACCCACCACTTTCTCTAACCTGATGTCTTAGTCTGATTGGCAGATGGTTCTAGAACATTTATCATCCTGTTGCTGTTATGGATGTGAAGGAAGGTTGTGATCAGATGGAATCTGACTAATATGACATTTCTTCCATCTGCTGATCCCACAGATGGCCTTACATTTACATTTATATTTACGTCATTTAGCAGACGCTCTTATCCAGAGCAACTTACAAATAGGTGCATTCACCTTATAGCCAGTGGGATAACCACTTTACAATGTTTTTTTTTTTGTTTGTTTTTTTGGGGGGGGGAGGGGGGGAACGACAGGGTGTTGTCCAGGGTCACGCCAAGGCTCTTCGCACTCTGGGAGGAGGACACAACGGAGTTGTCAACCGTGATGGCGAGATCATGGAACAGGCAGTCCTTCCCCGGGAGGAAGAGCAGCTCCGTCTTGCCAAGGTTCAGCTTGAGGTGGTGATCCGTCATCCATACTGATATGTCTGCCAGACATGCAGAGATGTGATTCGCCACCTGGTTATCAGAAGGGGAAAAGGAGAAGATTAGTTGTGTGTCGTCAGCGTAGCAATGATAGGAGAGGCCATGTGAGGATATGACAGAGCCAAGTGACTTGGTGTATAGCGAGAATAGGAGAGGGCCTAGAACTGAGCCCTGGGGGACACCAGTGGTGAGAGCACGTGGTGCGGAGACAGCTTTTCGCCACGCCACTTGGTAGGAGCGACCGGTCAGGTAGGACGCAATCCAAGAGTGAGCCGCGCCGGAGATGCCCAGCTCGGAGAGGGTGGAGAGGAGGATCTGATATTTCACAGTATCAAAGGCAGCAGACAGGTCTAGAAGGACAAGAGCAGAGGAGAGAGAGTTAGCTTTAGCAGTGCGGGAGAGCCTCCGTGACACAGAGAAGAGCAGTCTCAGTTGAATGACCAGTCTTGAAACCTGACTGGTTTGGATCAAGAAGGTCATTCTGAGAGAGATAGCAAGAGAGTTGGCTAAAGAGGGCACGCTCAATAGTTTTGGAGAGAAAAGAAAGAAGGGATACTGGTCTGTAGTTGTTGACATCAGAGGGATCGAGTGTTGGTTTTTTGAGAAGGGGTGCAACTCTCGCTCTCTTGAAGACGGAAGGGACATAGCCATCGGTCAAGGATGAGTTGATCAGCGAGGTGAGGTAAGGGAGAAGGTCACCGGAGATGGTCTGGAGAAGAGAGGAGGGGATAGGGTCAAGCGGGCAGGTTGTTGGGCGGCCTGCCATCGCAAGTCGCAAGATTTTATCTGGAGAGAGAGGGGAGAAAGAAGTCAAAGCATAGGGTAGGGCAGTGTGAGCAGGACCAGCAGTGTCATTTGACTTAACAAACGAGGATCGGATGTCGTCAACAGAGAGGGATTTGGGGGTGGGGGGGGGGATTCAGCAGGGAGGAGAATGTGGCAAAGAGCGTCCTAGGGTTAGAGGCAGATGCTTGGAGTGGTAGAAAGTGGCCTTAGCAGCAGAAACAGATGAAGAAAATGTAGAGAGGAGGGAGTGAAAAGATGCCAGTTCCGCAGGGAGTCTAGTTTTCTTCCATTTCCGCTCAGCTGCCAGGAGCTCTGTTCTGTGAGCTCGCAATGAGTCATCAAGCCACGGAGCTGGAGGGGAGGACCGAGCCGGCCGGGAGGATAGGGGACATAGAGAGTCAAATGATGCAGAAAGGGGAGGAGAGGATGGTTGAGGAGGCAGAATCAGGAGATTGGAGGGAGAAGGATTGAGCAGAGGGAAGAGATGATAGGATGGAAGAGGAGAGAGTAGCGGAAGAGAGAGAGCGATGGTTGCGACGGCGCATTACCATCTGTGTAGGGGCAGAGTGAGTAGTGTTGGAGGAGAGGGAGAGAGAAAAGGATACAAAGTAGTGGTCGGAGACTTGGAGGGGAGTTGCAGTGAGATTAGTAGAACAACAGCATCTAGTAAAGATGAGGTCAAGCGTATTGCCTGCCTTGTGAGTAGGGGGACGGTGAGAGGGTGAGGTCAAAAGAGGAGAGGAGTGGAAAGAAGGAGGCAGAGAGAAATGAGTCAAATGTAGACGTAGGGAGGTTGAAATCCCCCAGAACTGTGAGGGGTGAGCCATCCTCAGGAAAGGAACTTATCAAGGCGTCAAGCTCATTGATGAACTCTCCAAGGGAACCTGGAGGGCGATAGATGACAAGGATATTAAGCTTAAATGGGCTAGTGACTGTGACAGCATGGAATTCAAATGAGGAGATAGACAGATGGGTCAGGGGAAAAATTGAGAATGTCCACTTGGGAGAGATGAGGATTCCTGTGCCACCACCCCGCTGACCAGATGCTCTCGGGGTATGCGAGAACACATGGTCAGACGAGGAGAGAGCAGCAGGAGTAGCAGTGTTTTCAGTGGTAATCCATGTTTCCGTCAGCGCCAAGAAGTCGAGGGACTGGAGGGTAGCATAGGCTGAGATGAACTCTGCCTTGTTGGCAGCAGAACGGCAGTTCCAGAGGCTGCCTGAGACCTGGAACTCCACGTGGGTCGTGCGTGCAGGGACTACCAGGTTAGAGAGGCAGCAGCCACGCGGTGTGAGGCGTTTGTGTAGCCTGTGCGGAGAGGAGAGAACAGGGATAGGCAGAGGCATAGTTGACAGGCTGCAGCAGATGGCTACAATAATGCAGAGGAGATCGGAATGAAATGAACTAAACATCTGGGAAAGGAGAGAGCGGGGCCTCCCTCACCACAACTCCCAAATATAACTCTCCCAACTTCCACCTCAGAAACTATAATTGTTGTAAACTACAGCGGTTCAATGTTTTCTAGGAATAGACTAACTTAGTTTATTCAGCTAGCTAACTAGGTGCAGTATTATTCCGTGAAAAACGTCCGGGCACCTCGTCATAAGACGCCACAGCCAGCTAGCATGCCGGTCTCCAACAACAGGGTTTAGCGCCAATACTCGGCGACAACAAACCACCAGTGTATCAACACGCAAGCAGATCGTTCGTGTCCGTGTGTAACGTTGTGGGTTAGTCCCGACAGCTTGAGCGAGTCCGTCGTCAACTTATTCAGCCAGTTAGTTAGCTAGAATAGTTAGCAAACTAGCTAGCCATTGCTTTCAGACAAAGAAATAACCCCTCCTTTCACGGCACGAACACACAGAGAGAGCCAAACTAACGTTAACTAGTCACCCATGTCCCGAATTCCTTGAACGACTCGGGCTATCAATATGTAAAAAAAAAAAAACACAAGCCTTAAAATTAGTGTCATTTTAGGGACAACTATGTCTGTATGGACACACCGTGGAATAGCTAATGTTGTTTTTAAATGCAGACAGATTCCCATTAAATAAGTGCTGGCCTTTCTCAGTGTCTTTATTGGCAGATTACTACTTCCCAAGATGATCTATTATATTGAGAAGATAGTCGAGTGACCGCTCTAACAAAGGTAAGACATGTCCTCAAAGATGGAAGGCAGGTTGGAGGAGGCGAGATCAGGTGGGACCATTCTAGCTAATGAGAGGGCAGATACACGCATGAACAACAGGCACAACTAAGTCGTCTTTCTCAAAGTTGCCGGAATGCCACGTGCATCCACTTATATCAGTACATTTGTAACAGCCTAAACATTATTTAACTTCTGTTAGATTAAATAAGCCTCTCGTAATTCGACATGCTGTCATAGACCTCCATACAAAAAAGGCTTATCTCACGCACACAGATTTTGGGCCGGAGTAAATCCTCTCGCTTTGCCTCTTCCTCTCTGATATTTCCCAACACTGGCCAACATGTGACACCAGTTGTAAGAGAGACATAATGGAGAACTCACACAGCCAGCTGCTGTCTCAAAGCTAATGGCTAACATGCTACACCAGCTGCTTTCTAATAGGCTGGAATAAAGGGTAAGATGCTCCCAAGTGGTCAGTTACTGTGTCCATCATGTCATCCCCAAGTCATTGGAGCCAATTCTCACTGTGGATAGCTGAGTTCTCCCGCCCTCAACTGCTGTCTCCCATCCACAGATCATCAAGATGCACTCATTCCTGGATTACATCATGGGAGGCTGTCAGATCCAGTTTACAGTGAGTTCACACTGACATGCATGCCTCACACATTCACACACAGGATGCCAAAATGTATTCAAATCCACACAATATGCAAATGACTTTAAAAATGTCACTGCCCTCATGATTATCTTTTTAGTTGGGTGACGTACAGCACCAATGAAAAGTTTGGCCACACCTACTCATTCAAGTTTTTTTTGTTTTTATTTTTATTTTTTAAAACTATTTTCTACATTGTAGAATAATAGTGAAGACATCAAAACTTTGAAATAACACATATGGAATCATGTAGTAACCAAAAAAGTGTTAAACAAATCAAAATATATTATGTATTTGAGATTCTTCAAATAGCCACCCTTTGCCTTGATGACAGCTTTGCGCACTCTTGTCATTCTCTCAACCAGCTTCATGAGGTAGTCACCTGGAATGCATTTCAATTAAAAGGTTTGCCTTGTTAAAAGTTCATTTGTGGAATTTATTTCCTTCTTAATGCATTTGAGCCAGTCAGTTGTGTTGTGACAAGGTAGGGGTGGTATACAGAAGATAGCCCTATTTGGTAAAAGTCCATATTATGGCAAGAACAGCTCAAATAAGCAAAGAGAAATGACAGTACATCATTACTTTTAGACATGAAGGTCAGTCAATACGGAAAATGTCAAGAACTTTGAAAGTTTCTTCAAGTGCAGTCGCAAAAACCATCAAGCGTTATGATGAAACTGGCTCTCATGAGGACCGCCACAGGAAAGGAAGACCCAGAGTTACCTCTATGCAGAGGATAAGTTCATTAGAGTTACCATCTTCAGAAGTCGCAGCCCAAATAAATGCTTCACTGAGTTCAAGTAACAGACACATCTCAACATCAACTGTTCAGAGGAGACTGCGTGAATCAGGCCTTCATGGTCGAATTGTTGCAAAGAAACCACTACTAAAGGACACCAATAAGAAGAAGAGACTTGCTTGGGCCAAGAAACACGAGCAATGGACATTAGACCGGTGGAAATCTGTCCTTTGGTCCAACCACCGTGTCTTTGTGAGAAGCGGTGTTGGTGAACGGTTGATCTCCACATGTGTATTTCCCACCGTGAAGCATGGAGGAGGAGGTGTTATGGTGTGGGGGTGCTATGCTGGTGACACTGTCTGTGATTTATTTAGAATTCAAATCACACTTAACCAGCATGGCTACCACAGCATTCTGCAGCGATACGCCATCCCATCTGGTTTGCGCTTAGTGGGACTATCATTTGTTTTTCAACAGGACAATGACCCAAAACACACCTCCAGGCTGTGTAAGGGCTATTTGACCAAGGAGAGTGATGGAGTGCTGCATCAGATGACCTGGCCTCCACAGTCACTGACCTCAACCCAATTGAGATGGTTTGGGATGAGTTGGACCGCAGAGTGAAGGAAAAGCAGCCAACAAGTGCTCAGCATGTGTGGGAACTCCTTCAAGACTGTTGGACAAGCATTCCTCATGAAGCTGGTTGAGAGAATGCCAAGAGTGTGCAAAGCTGTCATCAAGGCAAAGGGTGGCTACTTTGAAGTTTGGTTACTACATGATTCCATATGTGTTATTTCATAGTTTTGACGTCTTCACTATTATTCTAAAATAGTAAAAATAAAGAAAAACCCTTGAATGAGTAGGTGTGTCCAAACTTTCGACTGGTGCTGTATATGTGACAGACTGGGTTTTAACCAGGGTCATCTGTGTGCCACAAGACTGAGTTAGCCTGCTGAGCTTAAGCCTAGGCATTAGTTTAGGGAGATAATGCAAATAATGGGGTGGGGATGGTGTATGTGTCAGAGTGAGGGAGAGGTGGGGATGGTGTATGTGTCAGAGTGAGGGAGAGGTGGGGATGGTGTGTGTGTCAGAGTGAGGGAGAGGTGGGGATGGTGTGTGTGTCAGAGTGAGGGAGAGGTGGGGATGGTGTGTGTCAGAGTGAGGGAGAGGTGGGGATGGTGTGTGTCAGAGTGAGGGATAGGTGTAAAGGGAAGGTGCATACATTTGAGGTAATTGGAGTCAAACTCCCCTTTGATTGCCACTTGTCTTCCCAGGTAGCTATTGATTTCACCGCCTCGAACGGGGATCCTCACAACAGCTGCTCGCTACACTACATCCACCCCTACCAGCCTAACGAGTACCTCAAAGCCCTGGTCGCGGTAGGGGAGATCTGCCAGGATTACGACAGGTGAGGCCAATCACATTCAAGCACTCGTTAACAGGTATTATGTAAAATGTTGTGCAATGACTGTTGCTCGTGACTTCAATGTTGATCCCTCCTCTCCTGAAAAAATCTAATAACTTTTGAAAGTTTGTATGTGAAAGTTTACTCTAGTTCTCCAGTGACTCAGAGGTTATGTAAATGAGAAGTCATTTAGAGCCCATTGTAGTCCTGGGTCGCCAGCGGAATGAACTTGTTTATGGGTATTTGTTTCAGATAATGATCACCGGCTCAGAATCAAGTGTGTCATCGCTCAAATTCTAATCACTTTTTGTTTTCTGTCCCTGCATGCATTTCAATCCAGTGACAAAAATGTTCCCAGCGTTTGGCTTCGGCGCTCGGATCCCGCCCGACTTCAAGGTAATTTCCAACCGTATTTTTCACAGAGTTGGGCTATGGCTCAGCCTCAGCAGGGTGTCAGTAATCACTCCTGTGGCGAGATGAGACGAGGTGAGACTCTGGCTCTGCTCTCCTGCTTCTGTGGTGATTACGGAAGCCACCCGCTGGCCCTCGCTGACCCTCGCTGGCCCTCGCTGGCCCCTGCTCTGCTCTGTCCTGTCACACAGAATGGGCCCGTCCAGCCCAGCGCTCTTTACTGCTGCATTGACTTTCTGAGTCACTAAACTGAACCCAGCAGGAAATAATTGACATTCTGCCTGGGTGACTGATGCTACCACTGGCTGATACATTATACTGTCTCTGGTCCAGCCTGGGGGGGCAGACTAACCCATCGAGCTGTGTGTGGGGTGGGGGGGGTAGCATGGCTTGCAATTATGCTAATTACCCAACCCACAAAAATGCATCCATGGAATTTTGATTTTAAAAATTAGATTGTTTGATTGATTGCTTCTGGCCAACTGTGTGTATGTGTGTGTGTCTGTGTGTGTGTGTGTGTGTGTGTGTGTGTGTGTGTGCTCCTTTGTCTCACTGTTCCATGGTGATCAAAATATCATATTTTTCATCTTCCTCCAGGTTTCCCACGATTTTGCGGTGAATTTTAATGAGGAAAACCCAGAATGTGCAGGTAGGTGCTTCGCCTCAAACAGATTAGAGGTTCACCCTGCCTTTGAAATCACAGACTGTCAAAATGCTTTATTTCAAATGCTCATCACTAGCTCTGGGGTGGGTGGTTACAGTAAATTGGCTAAATTGGGGTCAATTTCCCCTTGCACTGAATGCCTATTAAATATTGAAACCACAAATATACCTTTAATAACACATTAACCAGGTAATAAAACCGCATTTACCACACACTCTCTTCATTCCGGCCCAAACACTTTGTAGGGATGCATCAATAAAAAGTTGTAACAGTGAGTTAAATGGCTTAAGGAAAAGGTTGAACAGCCAAAGATGACCTGCATAAAGTCCCACAGACAGGCCTGGGTGAACAGCCAAAGGTGACTTGCATAAAGTCCCACAGACAGGCCTGGGTGAACAGCCAAAGGTGACTTGCATAAAGTCCCACAGACAGGCCTGTGTGAACAGCCAAAGGTGACTTGCATAAAGTCCCACAGACAGGCCTGGGTGAACAGCCAAAGGTGTTGGCTGAGCGCAAACTTCAACGTTGTGAAAATTCTGTGCAACTTTCGGCGTACTTTTACTGTGAACACTTGAGGCTGTACCCGTTTTAATTTACTGTTTTAACAGTGTCCAAGTAGGCTACTGTGGCTATTTGATCATAATGTAGGCCTACCATAGTGGCCTACCATCAAAAACAATGGAGAAAATGCATCACATAACATTTTAACATGGAAATAGTGGTTCTATCGTTCAGCCGACAGTAGCAGCCAATGTGTGGTGGCAGGTAGCTTAGTGGTTAAGCTTGGATAAGCTAAGTAGCCAATAGACAGAGGGTAGCATAATTTGTCTGATTCTCTGTAATATTGGATTTTTCACCTAGTCGGCTCGGGGCTTAGAACCAGCGACCTTTCAGTTACTGGCACAACACTAGTAACCGAAAGGTCGCTGGTTCTAAGCCCCGAGCCGACTAGGTGAAAAATCTGTCGATGTGCCCTTGAGCAAAGCACTTAACCCTAATTTCTCCTGTAAGTCGCTCTGGATAAGAGCATCTGCTAAATGACAAAAATAATAATAATAATATTATGTAGGCCTACATTCCATAAGACTTTTGAAAGAAACATGCAGAGCTTGACATTAACCTGTTTATCCACTTGTCCTTCAGACAAGGAGGTGACTGAAAATGTTGTTTGATGCAAGAAACCACTTTACAAAATAAAATGCATTATTATTCCTAAACCAATATTACAGAGAATCAGACAAATTATGCTACCCTCTGTCTATTGGCTACTTAGCATACTCAAGCCTGTCTCAAAATACATCACTGCCCCTTTAATACATAAAGCTCTTTACCTGACTGGCTTTTCAAAGATGGCTAGATGTTTATACGTTTTGTGCTCGTAGGAAGCAATCACTCACACATTTCTGACTACAAATTAGCTATAACTGGGCTAATAACTCACTAACTAGAAAAGAGTATGAACAAATGTGCACACGTAGCTACATACAGCTAGGGGATGTGGCGGTCATGACATTTGTCAGCCAGTGATTGTCAAGCAAATAACTGTTGGTCTCACGGTAATTGACCATTAATGAACATAAAGACATTTAGCATCTCCTGGCTTCCACGCATAGCCTACAAGCCACTGATGCAGACCTTTGGAACATATACATTTTTAAAAGTCTAATACATCCATGTAATATAGCCTATACCAACACAATAAATCCATTATTTATTTTAGACAGGTCTGAAGATTTATCTATTTCAGAAGAACATAATACCATACTCTGAGTTGTCCTTATGTTAGGCCCTGATCTGGCTATGCCATATGGCTGTGGGCTACACTAGTTCATTTAGCAGACAGGATTTGCTTAGAATTCCATGGCATTATTTGATATTATTTTATAGTATGAAGAATACAATTGAACATAGCTGAATAAAATAGAAAGGATATTTTCCCCAAACGATTTGAGAGTGTGCACATGCCGCTATTCTGTGTTGAGCGGTTAACCAAAAAACAGGGACTCCTATATGCTTAATTTAGAGTTATTTATGTAACTTTAGTTGTTCTACAAACATTGGGCTATATGTTTAGATTTTTAATACATTCTAAGGCGGCATGATGAGACTAATGATGGTTTGAAAAATGTTGCATGAAAGGCATGAGCTCTGCTTGGTTTTTTGCGCAGGCTGTACACACTTCACACCCTGGAGAGAAATAATGTTTTCTGAATGTCTAATACATAACTCAATGGAGAGAAATAATGTTTTCTGAATGTCTAATACATACAGTGGGGGGGAAAAGTATTTAGTCAGCCACCAATTGTGCAAGTTCTCCCACTTAAAAAGATGAGAGAGGCCTGTAATTTTCATCATAGGTACACGTCAACTATGACAGACAAAATGAGAAAAAAATAATCCAGAAAATCACATTGTAGGATTTTTTAATGAATTTATTTGCAAATTATGGTGGAAAATAAGTATTTGGTCAATAACAAAAGTTTCTCAATACTTTGTTATATACCCTTTGTTGGCAATGACACAGGTCAAACGTTTTCTGTAAGCCTTCACAAGGTTTTCACACACTGTTGCTGGTATTTTGGCCCATTCCTCCATGCAGATCTCCTCTAGAGCAGTGATGTTTTGGGGCTGTCGCTGGGCAACACAGACTTTCAACTCCCTCCAAAGATTTTCTATGGGGTTGAGATCTGGAGACTGGCTAGGCCACTCCAGGACCTTGAAATGCTTCTTACGAAGCCACTCCTTCGTTGCCCGGGCGGTGTGTTTGGGATCATTGTCATGCTGAAAGACCCAGCCACGTTTCATCTTCAATGCCCTTGCTGATGGAAGGAGGTTTTCACTCAAAATCTCACGATACATGGCCCCATTCATTCTTTCCTTTACACGGATCAGTCGTCCTGGTCCCTTTGCAGAAAAACAGCCCCCAAAGCATGATGTTTCCACCCCCATGCTTCACAGTAGGTATGGTGTTCTTTGGATGCAACTCAGCATTCTTTGTCCTCCAAACACGACGAGTTGAGTTTTTTACCAAAAAGTTATATTTTGGTTTCATCTGACCATATGACATTCTCCCAATCCTCTTCTGGATCATCCAAATGCACTCTAGCAAACTTCAGACGGGCCTGGACATGTACTGGCTTAAGCAGGGGGACACGTCTGGCACTGCAGGATTTGAGTCCCTGGCGGCGTAGTGTGTTACTGATGGTAGGCTTTGTTACTTTGGTCCCAGCTCTCTGCAGGTCATTCACTAGGTCCCCCCGTGTGGTTCTGGGATTTTTGCTCACCGTTCTTGTGATCATTTTGACCCCACGGGGTGAGATCTTGTGTGGAGCCCCAGATCGAGGGAGATTATCAGTGGTCTTGTATGTCTTCCATTTCCTAATAATTGCTCCCACAGTTGATTTCTTCAAACCAAGCTGCTTACCTATTGCAGATTCAGTCTTCCCAGCCTGGTGCAGGTCTACAATTTAGTTTCTGGTGTCCTTTGACAGCTCTTTGGTCTTGGCCATAGTGGAGTTTGGAGTGTGACTGTTTGAGGTTGTGGACAGGTGTCTTTTATACTGATAACAAGTTCAAACAGGTGCCATTAATACAGGTAACGAGTGGAGGACAGAGGAGCCTCTTAAAGAAGAAGTTACAGGTCTGTGAGAGCCAGAAATCTTGCTTGTTTGTAGGTGACCAAAGACTTATTTTCCACCATAATTTGAAAATAAATTAATTAAAAATCCTACAATGTGATTTTCTGGATTTTTTTCTTCTCAATTTGTCTGTCATAGTTGACGTGTACCTATGATGAAAATTACAGGCCTCTCTCATCTTTTTAAGTGGGAGAACTTGCACAATTGGTGGCTGACTAAATACTTTTTCCCTCCACTGTTCTTTCAGGCAGTGAACAAGGCTTGACAGTTTGGCTTGACAGCTTGTCACTATTGTGATCATTTTTCTAAAATACTTTTCTAAAGCTGCTAGCTAGACAGAAAGTTTTTATAACATAAACAAAATGCAATACTGCATCGAATAGGTTGAACAGGTGGTGTAAACATATCATTTGTGTATCTTTATGAGGTTGTGGGAGAGATTTAAACAGAAAAGTAATGAGACAGTGAGGCGCGCAGGGAGAGACAGAACACAAATGTGAATATGAAAGTCTGTCTGCATTGAGACATCCTCCAATTTGAAATAATATAAATGACAATGTTTCTCACTCAAACTCTGGAGAGATCCTTGTCCCTGTAATCAAATGACACTCACAGCACAAGCACCAATTGGGTGAACTTTGAACAGAAACTTTTATGAGAAACTTCATGTTTTTTTTATTAACATCTAATTAAACTTTGCTTTGTATAGGTATCATTAGAGGTATCATTATCAAGTGAATATGATTCTACCTGCAAAGTGAGGCTTCATTCTCATAGAATGAGTTAAATATGTTACAAAGTTTCCAAGTTTAATTCAGTTGATCTCATGTGATCTATCCAGCTCACCTGCACACAGCCCTAACACTTTTTCACACACTATATAAGAACAGAAGATAAGAATAGAATAGACTATAAGAATAGACTATGAGAATAGACTATAAGAATAGACTATGAGAATAGACTATGAGAATAGACTATAAGAATAGACTATAAGAATAGACTATAAGAATAGCTTTTACTTCCTTCAGCTTTTCAGCTCATCCTCCACTTTCTACCTTGTATTCGTGTCACTCTATTAGCTTGCTTGTTTTGAGTGGCGGGCGCCCTGGATGGGTGGAGAGCAGCCAGACAGGTGCTGATCCAGTCCAGAGCTTCTTGCCAGGAAAGCAGCCAAGAATAGATCAGTCTCAGTGCTCCTCTGTCCGGCAAGCTTCCAGCCCACCTCCCAAAGCAGAGGGCATAGCTTGCACAGTTTTTCATGCAGGAAAACTCTGTTGTTAAGATGCTGTTAGATGCGGACACACACCAATTCGTACACACACACGCTCAGTCAATACTGTCTTCCTTTGTGCCTGTACCTACCATTGATATTGATATCTCTTTGAGGATGAAAGTTTGCATTACTGTGGGTAGAGGGAGTGGCAAGCTGACACTTGCTTTTAAGTAGTGTGTGTGTGTGTGTGTGTGTGTGTGTGTGTGTGTGTGTGCGTGTGCATAACTGCCTGTGTGTGTACGTGCCGGTGTTTGTGCCTGTGTAAGATACACTATATATACAAAAGTATGTGGAAACCCCTTCAAATGAGTGGATTTGGCTATTTCAGCCACACCCGTTGCTGACAGGTGTATAAAATCAAGCACACAGCCATGCAATCTCCATAGACCAACATTGGCAGTATAATTTCCTTACTGAAGAGCTCAGTGACTTTCAACGGGGCACTGTCATAGGATGCCACCTTTCCAACAAGTCAATTTGTCAAATTTCTACCCTGCTAGAGCTGCCCCGGTCAACTGTAAGTGCTGTTATTGTGAAGTGGAAACTTGTAGGAGCAACAACGGCTCAGCCGCGAAGTGGTAGGCCACACAAGCTCACAGAACGGGAAGTGTGTAGCGCGTAAAAATCGTCTGTCCTCGGTTGCAACACTCACTCCCGGGTTCCAAACTGCCTCTGGAAGCAACGTCAGCACAATAACTGTTCGTCGGGAGCTTCATGAAATGGGTTTCCATGGCCGAGCAGCCCCACACAAGCCTAAGATCACCATGTGCAATGCCAAATGTAAAGTTTGGTGGAGGAGGAATAATAGTTGGGGCTGTTTTTCATGGTTCGGCTAGGCCCCCTAGTTCCAGTGAAGGGAAATCTTAACGCTACAGCATACAATGACATTCTAAACGATTCTGTGCTTCCAACTTTGTGGCAACAGTTTGGGGAAGGCCCTTTCCTGTTTCAGCATGACAATGCCCCCCTGCACAAAGCGAGGTCCATACAGAAATTGTTTGTCGAGATCGGTGTGGAAGAAATTGACTGGCCTGCACAGAGCCCTGACCTCAACCCGATCGAACAAGGCCGACTGTGAGCCAGGCCTAATCGCCCAACATCAGTGCCCGACATCACTAATGCTCTTGTGGCTGAATGGAAGCAAGTCCCCGCAGCAATGTTCCAACATCTAGTGGAAAGCCTTCCTAGAAGTGTGGAGGCAGTTATAGTAGCAAAGAGGGGACCAAGTCCATATTAATGCCCATGATTTTGAAATGAGATGTTCGACGATCAGGTGTCCACATACCTTTGGTCATGTAGCGTATGTGTGTGAGGGGGCGAGAGAGAGAGTGTGAGAATGTCTTCCAGCTCGAAGGCTCTCCAGTCCTCCAGTCACCTTTTTGATGGCTGAGGCTGCAGGAGAGTGGTCAGTAATCAGACCTCCAGATGTCTGCAGTATAGTGGTCAGTAATCAGACCTCCACATGCCTGCAGTATAGTGGTCAGTAATCAGACCTAACCTCCAGATGCCTGCAGTATAGTGGTCAGTAATCAGACCTAACCTCCAGATGCCTGCAGTATAGTGGTCAGTAATCAGACCTAACCTCCAGATGTCTGCAGTATAGTGGTCAGTAATCAGACCTAACCTCCAGATGCCTGCAGTATAGTGGTCAGTAATCAGACCTAACCTCCAGATGCCTGCAGTATAGTGGTCAGTAATCAGACCTAACCTCCAGATGCCTGCAGTATAGTGGTCAGTAATCAGACCTAACCTCCAGATGCCTGCAGTATAGTGGTCAGTAATCAGACCTAACCTCCAGATGCCTGCAGTATAGGGGTCAGTAATCAGACCTAACCTCCAGATGCCTGCAGTATAGTGGTCAGTAATCAGACCTAACCTCCAGATGTCTGTAGTATAGTGGTCAGTAATCAGACCTCCAGATGTCTGCGGTATAGTGGTCAGTAATCAGACCTCCAGATGTCTGCGGTACAGTGGTCAGTAATCAGACCTCCAGATGTCTGCGGTATAGTGGTCAGTAATCAGACCTCCAGATGTCTGCGGTATAGTGGTCAGTAATCAGACCTCCAGATGTCTACAGTATAGTGGTCAGTAATCAGACCTCCAGATGTCTGCGGTATAGTGGTCAGTAATCAGACCTCCAGATGTCTGTGGTATAGTTGTCAGTAATCAGACCTCCAGATGTCTGCAGTATATTGGTCAGTAATCAGACCTCCAGATGTCTGCGGTATAGTGGTCAGTAATCAGACCTCCAGATGTCTGCGGTATAGTGGTCAGTAATCAGACCTCCAGATGTCTGCGGTATAGTGGTCAGTATTCAGACCTCCAGATGTCTGCGGGACAGTGGTCAGTAATCAGACCTCCAGATGTCTGCGGTATTTTGGTCAGTAATCAGACCTCCAGATGTCTGCGGTATAGTGGTCAGTAATCAGACCTCCAGATGTCTGCAGTATAGTGGTCAGTAATCAGACCTCCAGATGTCTGCGGTATAGTGGTCAGTAATCAGACCTCCAGATGTCTGCGGTATAGTGGTCAGTAATCAGACCTCCAGATGTCTGCGGTATAGTGGTCAGTAATCAGACCTCCATATGTCTGCGGCATAGTGGTCAGTAATCAGACCTCCATATGTCTGCGGTATAGTGGTCAGTAATCAGACCTCCAGATGTCTGCGGTATAGTGGTCAGTATTCAGACCTCCATATGTCTGCGGTATAGTGGTCAGTAATCAGACCTCCAGATGTCTGCGGTATAGTGGTCAGTAATCAGACCTCCAGATGTCTGCGGCATAGTGGTCAGTAATCAGACCTCCATATGTCTGCGGTATAGTGGTCAGTAATCAGACCTCCAGATGTCTGCGGTATAGTGGTCAGTAATCAGACCTCCAGATGTCTGCGGTATAGTGGTCAGTAATCAGACCTCCAGATGTCTGCGGCATAGTGGTCAGTAATCAGACCTCCATATGTCTGCGGTATAGTGGTCAGTAATCAGACCTCCATATGTCTGCGGCATAGTGGTCAGTAATCAGACCTCCATATGTCTGCGGTATAGTGGTCAGTAATCAGACCTCCAGATGTCTGCGGTATAGTGGTCAGTAATCAGACCTCCATATGTCTGCGGTATAGTGGTCAGTAATCAGACCTCCAGATGTCTGCGGTATAGTGGTCAGTAATCAGACCTCTAGATGTCTACACCCCTCCACACACTCACACTCTCGTCCCCTAAGGAGAGCCTGTCACTGATAATGAAGTCTCTCTCTGTGTGTGGACCCACTCCAATTCAATTCGCATACCCACTCCAATTCAATTCGCATATCACCCCAACAGATCCACAGATAACGCAATCTCTATTGCACTCCACACTGCCTTCTCCCATGTGAGAATGCTGTTCATCGACTACAACTCAGCGTTCAACACCATAGTGCCCTCCAAGCTCATCACTAAGCTCAGGACCCTTGGACTGAACACCACCCTCTGCAACTGGATCCTGGACTTGCTGACGGGCCACCCCCCAGGTGGTGAGGGTAGGCAACAACACATCCACCACGCTGACCCTCAACAAGGACCCCCTCAGGAGTGTGTGCTTAGTCACCTCCTGTACTCCCTGTTCAGCCACGACTGCGTGGCCGTGCACGACTCCAACACAATCATTAAGTTTGCTGATGACACGTCGGTGACAGGCCTGATCACCGACAACGATGAGACAGCCTATAGGGAGGAGGTCAGTGACCTGGCAGTGTGGTGCCAGGACAACAACCTCTCCCTCAATGTCAGCAAGACAAAGGAGCTCATCGTGGACTACAGGAAACGGAGGGCCGAGCACACCCCCATCCACATCGACAAGGCTGTAGTGTAGCGGGTCAAGAGCTTCAAGCTCCTCGGTGTCCACCTCACTAAAGAATTAGCATGGCTACACACACCAACACAGTCATGAAGAAGACTGAAAAGATCCTCAAAGTTCTACAGCTGCACCATTGAGAGCATCTTGACTGGCTGCATCACCGCTTGGTATGGCAATTGCTTGGTATCCGACCGCAAGGCGCTACAAAGGGTAGTGCATACGGCACAGTACATCACTGGGGCTGAGCTCTCTGCCATCCAGGACCTCTATTCCAGGTGGTGTCTGAGGAAGGCCCTAAACATTGACAGACTCCAGCCACCCAAGTCATAAACTGTTCTCTCTGCTTCCGCACAGGAAGCGGTACCGAAGTCTGGAACTAACAGGACCCAGCACACAGCTTCTACCCCCAAGCCATAAGACTGCTGAAAAGTTAACCAAATAGCTACCTGGACTATCTGCATTGACCCTTTTTTCACTAACTCTTTTGACTCATTACATACGCTGCTGCTACTGTTTATTATCTATCCTGTTGCCTAGTAACTTTACCCCTACCTATATGTACATATCTACCTCAATTACTTCGTACCCCTGCACATCGACTCTGTACTGGTACCCCGTGTATATAGCCAAGTTATCATTACTCACTGTGTATTCATTCCTCATGGTATTATCTTTCTATAATTTCACTGTTAGTCTACACTAGTTGTTTACGAAGCATGTGGTGTTTGTGTGTGTGTGCGTGTGTGCACGCACACTGAGGTCATGATGGAGTTTTTTTTTAATTAAGTGAAATTCTCCAAAGATGTGTGTGTGACCTCAAATGTCCACTCAATCAGTAAATGGCATTACTTCAGCTGCTCGGCCTGATGGGAGGCCACTGCTGAGATCCCTATAGTGGTGAGAAGAGATAAATAGAAGTCAATGCAGCTGTGACGTTGACTAACTATTCACAGAGTGGCTGCTTCCCTCAAAGTGTAAAATATCATGGAATATCATGGGGCTCAATTACTCCACAAAGATACCTTCACACCTGTGTGCATTGGTGTTGGTCGTTGTGTTCCCCAAATACCCAGAGTTCTCCAGATGTATATGACTATGTGAGTGTTACTGTGTGTGTTATTCTGTGTTTTCCCAACATATGTTTATGGGTGTGTAGGTATCCAAGGGGTGGTGGAGGCCTATCAAACCTGCCTTCCTAAGCTTCAGCTCTACGGCCCCACCAACATCGCCCCCATCATCCAGAAAGTAGCCAGCTCCGCTTCACAAGAAATGCACACCAAGGAGGCCATGGTAAGATAGCTGTCAGTCGTCCTCTTCTCCTTGGAACCAGTCAATTTGGAGCATAGCTTGAACCTTCGCTTAAATCATGTATTGATGTCAATGGGAGACTTGCGCAATGTATTTCCAACAAACCCCACAGACATTACTCTCTCACGTTGCTCCCAACTCATTGACTTCCTTCCTTTATCTCTGCAGCAATACTTCATTCTGCTTATCCTAACGGACGGAGTGATCACAGATATGGCGGACACCCGCGAGGCCATCGTCCAAGCCTCCCACTTGCCCATGTCCATCATCATCGTGGGCGTGGGAAGTGCTGACTTCAGTGACATGCGGATGCTGGATGGAGATGACGGGATCCTTCGCTCGCCCAAGGGGGAGCCCTGCCTACGAGACATTGTCCAGTTCGTCCCCTTCCGCAACTTCAAACATGTGAGTCTTTATTGGAACTGGGAGGGTTAACTGAGGAACTGGGAGGGTTACCTGAGGAACTGGGAGGGTTACCTGAGGAACTGGGAGGTTACCTGAGGAACTGGGAGGGTTACCTGAGGAACTGGGAGGGTTACCTGAGGAACTTGGAGGTTACCTGAGGAACTGGGAGGGTTACCTGAGGAACTGGGAGGGTTACCTGAGGAACTGGGAGGGTTACCTGAGGAACTGGGAGGGTTACCTGAGGAACTTGGAGGTTACCTGAGGAACTGGGAGGTTACCTGAGGAACTGGGAGGTTACCTGAGGAACTGGGAGGGTTACCTGAGGAACTGGGGGTTACCTGAGGAACTGGGAGGTTACCTGAGGAACTTGGAGGTTACCTGAGGAACTGGGAGGGTTACCTGAGGAACTGGGAGGTTACCTGAGGAACTGGGAGGGTTACCTGAGGAACTGGGAGGGTTACCTGAGGAACTGGGAGGGTTACCTGAGGAACTGGGAGGGTTACCTGAGGAACTGTGAGGTTACCTGAGGAACTGGGAGGGTTACCTGAGGAACTGGGAGGGTTACCTGAGGAACTGGGAGGGTTACCTGAGGAACTGTGAGGTTACCTGAGGAACTGGGAGGGTTACCTGAGGAACTGGGAGGTTACCGGAGGAACTGGGAGGGTTACCTGAGGAACTGGGAGGTTACCGGAGGAACTGGGAGGTTACCTGAGGAACTGGGAGGTTACCTGAGGAACTGGGAGGGTTACCTGAGGAACTGGGAGGTTACCGGAGGAACTGGGAGGTTACCTGAGGAACTGGGAGGTTACCTGAGGAACTGGGAGGGTTACCTGAGGAACTGGGGAGGTTACCGGAGGAACTGGGAGGTTACCTGAGGAACTGGGAGGGTTACCTGAGGAACTGGGAGGGTTACCTGAGGAACTGGGAGGTTACCTGAGGAACTGGGAGGGTTACCTGAGGAACTGGGAGGTTACCGGAGGAACTGGGAGGGTTACCTGAGGAACTGGGAGGTTACCGGAGGAACTGGGAGGTTACCTGAGGAACTGGGAGGTTACCTGAGGAACTGGGAGGGTTACCTGAGGAACTGGGAGGTTACCGGAGGAACTGGGAGGTTACCTGAGGAACTGGGAGGTTACCTGAGGAACTGGGAGGGTTACCTGAGGAACTGGGAGGTTACCTGAGGAACTGGGAGGGTTACCTGAGGAACTGGGAGGGTTACCTGAGGAACTGGGAGGTTACCTGAGGAACTGGGAGGGTTATCTGAGTGTTACAGGAAGTGACAGGTTTCTCTCTGTCCCTCTCCAGGGCTCACCTGCAGAGCTGGCGAAGACTGTCCTAGCAGAAGTGCCCAACCAGGTGGTTGACTACTACAACAACAAGGGCATCAAACCCAAAGTTCCCAACGAGTTGGAGTCTTCCAAGACGTTCGCCCCCTGAGCGGAGGGGCCCAACGCCCTCATTACAACAGACAGCACGTTATGCTGACTAACTGAAAAGTTTACTGTTTTGCTCTATTCATTTGTTTGTTCTTTTCGTTGTGCATGCGTGGCCTCCGAGGCTTGCATCTGTAAAGCAACTGTATAATTCAAAGCATTTGTATGGAGGGGGGACACACACAAACGCAAAAACGAACAACCAAACTGACATCCCTACAGATGAGTGTTCAACTATCGATGACGGAATGTATAGAACACCCCCATTCGTTTTTTTTTATAAGAGTTTGTTGAGATTTTGCTAAATTTCTTAATATTCATACATTGTAAAACATTTTGGACCACAGTGAATTAACTAGCTACAGTACCTGCGTTAGAAACGTTTGCGTCCTCAGAAGTCCGTACTGCAGATGAGGCGGATGCATGAACTGTTGTTTTGCATGCTGGTAATAAAGCAGACACTGTTTTCTCATGGTTCATGTTGTTTTCTTAGTGAACAATAGAGTTTACAGTGTTGTGGGGATAAAGGAGATTCTACTATGAAGCATGTTGACATGGAAACTAACTGTGTGAGTAGACTTTAAAGCACAACTTGAGTATTCACTAGAGTATATTTTTTGCCGTTGTTATGTTACAATGCAGTATTCTGTGAAATAATAAAAGCTTTATCAATATGCTTGTGACTTGTACTATGTAAAAAAAAAAAGCTATTGGGTTTCAAATCAAAAACGTAATTGGAATTGTGGTCACAACCATTTCAATTAATTCAATGGAAAATCCATAGAAAGTGCAGAGGACTGAATAGGCTGAATTTCAATCTTTTGGTGTGCAAAGTAGTCAAAGGAATTGGGAATTGGGGTCACTTTCTTAGCAATTCCAATATATTCTATTGATTTAAAAACGTCCATAACAATTATGGGAATGTACTGATTGAAGTTGAACAGAACAAGTCTGTCCATGTGAGAACGGGGCCAATTCCTCCTAGGATTGGGGAGAGTCACGACTCTCCCTTTGAGGTGTCTGGGGAGGAGGGAGGAAGATGGGGAGAAGAGAGAGGGAGGGAGATGGGGAGGAGGGAGAGGGGGGAGATAGGGAGATGGGGAGGAGAGAGAGGGAGATGGGGAGGAGAGAGAGGGAGGGAGAAGGGAGGGAGGGAGATGGGGAGAAGGGAGGGAGGGAGATGGGGGAGGAGAGAGAGGGAGGGGAGATGGGGAGAAGGGAGGGAGATGGGGAGATGGGGAGGAGAGCGAGGGAGGGAGATGGGGAGAAGAGAGAGGGAGGGAGATGGGGGAGAAGAGAGAGGGAGGGAGATGGGGAGAAGAGAGGGAGGGAGATTGGGAGAAGAGAGAGAGATGGGGAGGACTGAGTGAGGGAGATGGGGAGAAGGGAAGGACATGGGGAGAAGAGAAGGAGATGGGGAGGAGAGAGGGAGATGGGGCGAAGATAGCGAGGGATTGATAGCAATTGGAGGGATGGAGATTTCTGAGATGCATGATGAATACCATAGAAAGGGCAGGGCAGGGCCCTTTCATGTCCAGAGCAGCCGGCAGTCCAATAATTCTGTCCTGGTTCATAATGAACTGTCTGACGAGTTGGACAGGCAGCACCATGGAGACAGCCAGAAGGATCAGCCTCCAAAAACATCCAAACCATGTGACTAATAAAACACATCCCATTCAGTTGTGTGTAAGTAACTTCAGTCTCAATAGTGACAGTGACATACATGCTGGAGTGACGATACCTTGAGGTGTGTGTGTACTGTGTTTGTGCCTTGAGCGTCTTGTATGAACCAGCTGCGTTCTGTGAAAGTCGACATCTGTTGATGGGTTCATACTGTAAGAGCCATATTATGGGTAAGAGTTGCAGTGAGTCATCTGTTATGGAGGGCTACTTGACAGCACCAAGCGGTATCTGACAGGCAGGGAATGGGCTCGTCAACACAACTCCCCGTTAGGACTGGTGCTGAGGAAATATGGAACAACGCGGACTGTGAAGTGACACACACACACACACACACACACACTAGCACACGCACTCTACACACATGTACACTGTGGTATAGTTGTATGTCGGTATTGTACATTTGGTGTTGTAGATCTGTAGTGGTGTAGTAATGTTATATGATGTAACCGTTTTTTGTTGTTGTTGTGTTTTTTAAACATGCCTTTGGAACCCAGGAAGAGTAGCTGCTGCCTTGGCAACTGTTAATGGGGATCCCTAATAAAATACAAATACTTCAATGACTCGCTCAATATTACTGAATACTCAAGGCATAAACAATAAATCATAATTACATTACATCAGATTAGACAATGGTGGGTAGTCTGATTTCAATCACTCGTTATAGTTCATCACATACTGTATGAGTCACATATGAGTCATGTAATGTAAATGTCATACCAATTTAGAATTGGCTTTGTCCATGCCTCGGCTGTTCTTGAAAAGTATTTCACTCTCTAATTGCTTAACTGCTAACATCTGACTATGCTATTTTAAGCAAATGTATCTAAAGGCTATAGGTTAAGGATTCTGACATTTTGGGTTGTATTGTATATCTTTGGGAAGTAAGAGAAGGACATTCAAATAGGTAACTCAAAATCGCTTAACCACTATCTGAAATGAAAATGACTTGAGGTAGATGATGGTCCATACAGTTTATACCGTGTGTGTGTGTGTGTGTGTGTGTGTGTGTGTGTGTGTGTGTGTCTGCACAAATTTCAGATAGAGTTATAAATGGTTGAGGGTGCAATGTGTTGTCATGGGAAATGAAAGTTTGATTTCCTCCTGGATATAAATCATATCCCATCTAGATTCTAGAGAATAATAACACATTTTCTGTCTTGAGAATAAATCATCTTTCCCATCATTTCCACTCAAATCGGAGAGGATATTTAAAATATTTAAATATCCTCTATATACTGTGTATCCAAAACCCCCAGTGCCAGCCAGCTCCTTGGTTGATTGTGTCGCGGGTCACTGCCATGGTCATTTTCCCACTGAAAAATCCATAGAGAACTCTCAGTGGCCAAGGGTTTATAATTAGCCCCATCATTGATCTGCCAGTGCCAGGAGACAGGAGAGCTTCAATCTGTAACACTTAAATTAACAGTATTATTTAATATGGTAATCTAGTATATACTAAGAAATTATGTGGAAACAAAAGGTATTGATACTTCAATTCAACACAGTTAGTAACTAGCTACCTAACACATGGTGCATTCCTATTTAAATAGCAGGTAAAGAGCAGAATAAACCATGAACCTTCAATCATTAGCCTGGTTCGCCTGTCAGGGCTCTGATTGGGAGAAAGAGGACTGTTGTTGCCATGTGTTATTTAAGCCATAAGGCCAGAGGGGGTGTGGTATATGGCCAATATACCACGGCTAAGGGCTGTTCTTTTATGCATGGCGCACCGCGGAGTGCCTGGATACAGCCCTTAGCCGTGGTATATTGGCTGTATACCACAAACCCCCGAGTTGCCTTATTGCTATTATAAACTGGTTACCATCATAGTTGGGAGAGTAAAAATAAATGTTTTTCATACCCGTGGTATACGGTCTGATATACATTTTACATTACATTTTAGTCATTTAGCAGATGCTCTTATCCAGAGCGACTTACAGTTAGTGAGTGCATAATTTTTTTCAGCCAATCAGGATTCGGGGCTCGAACCACCCAGTTTATAATGTACATTGGCTTCAAAACTGCATCCCAGCCGTGTGTATATGAGACGATATACCATTGGTATGACGCAAAATACTTGTTTACTGTTCTATTTGAAGTATGACTACGCATACCACGGCAAATGACAAGCAAAAGCAAAGCAATAAGGCTTCTATTTAACACATCATATACCCTTGTTCTAGCCTAGCATTCTGTTGGCAACAATGGGGATTTGTATAAACCTGCTGTCTGTGTTATTGTTCAGAGTGACTCATCTTCAGCTGACCAAGTAGTGGACCATGTTCATGTCCAGTGGGTGCAATTATGGTGGTAATATTGGGAGGAAACATTTTAATGGGAAGAAATGTGTCTCCAAGATAGCCCACAGCCTTCATTACTATCTCCGTTCTCCTCTAGTTTGCCACTAGCTGAATATATATTTTCTAGCTGGGAGCAATTTTGGCAATTTGCCTCTAAATTGCCAATGTTCTAGATGTCTATCTGATTAAAAGTATATTGTTTGTTTGCCGCAAGTTATACCCGATGATAGTGTAACTACATACAGTTGGAGTAGAATAAATATACATTATTTACTGTTAAACAAACCTGCCATCTGTGTACATTGTGTGATTACTGAACATTAAATAAATGTGTTTGAATGCTACTAATGAGCAATTCAGCCAGGATGGCGAGCACAGAATCATACAATAAAAAAAAGCTGTGGCTTGATTCTGAAGGTCTTGAATCTGAAGGTCTTGATTCTAAAGGTCTTGATTCTGAAGGTCTTGATTTTGGAAGGTCTTGATTCTAAAGGTCTTGATTCTGAAGGTCTTGATTCTGAAGGTCTTGATTCTAAAGGTCTTGATTCTGAAGATCTTGATTCTGAAGGTGTTGATTCTAAAGGTCTTGATTCTGAAGGTCTTGATTCTGAAGGTCTTGATTCTAAAGGTCTTGATTCTGAAGGCTCTTGATTCTGAAGGTCTTGATTCTAAAGGTCTTGATTCTGAAGGTCTTGATTCTGAAGGTCTTGATTCTAAAGGTCTTGATTCTGAAGGTCTCGATTCTAAAGGTCTTGATTCTGAAGGTCTTGATTCTAAAGGTCTTGATTCTGAAGGTTTTGATTCTGAAGGTCTTGATTCTAAAGGTCTTGATTCTGATGGTCTTGATTCTGAAGGTCTTGATTCTGAAGGTCAGACGCTACAGTAAGTCATCTTATTCAGTCTCCTAGTTGTCCTAACAGCTGTGCCAGAATACCCAACATTCCCACAAACACAGGTGGTTATTACCCCAGATAAAAACACAAATTTCCTGCTTTGTTGATTCCCTCTATTGTCTAAACCGGTGTCCAGAATGGCACTCTAGTCTTTGTTCTCTGTCTAAACCTGCTATTTGGCACAGGAGGTTAATGCCATGCATATTGACCAGAGAGGGAGGGATTGGGCTAATGACGGTCTTGTTCACAGAGGAAGAACAGTGAAAGGGCTTGATTAGCTTCAGAGAGGACATAGCGGAATTGAGCTGCTAGCTAGCATAGACTGTTGACAGGGAGGAGCTAGCCTTTGAAGAGCGATGACTGTACAGACACAGCACAGTTGACGTCAACTGATGAAAAGTGACTTTAAACCCTCATGTCAAAGTGTTTAGCTAAGGTACCAGGCTGTCAGACATAATAACAGACTCACACAGACTCGCTTAAGGGCTGCAATTTAGAGTACAGTAGCTGTTTGCTCCATGCAGCACGACAGTGTTACATCATTTGATATGGTAACTGTCATGACTAAACACAGGGCACCTGTTATGTTGTGCTAATGACAGTGTAACGCACAGGCGGCTGGGGGGCACCTTTAATTGGGGAGGACAGGCTCATAATAATGGCTGGAATGGAATAAATTGAATGGTATTGACACATCAAACACATGGTTTCCTGTTCCATTCACTTCATTCCAGTTATTAAAGTCAACTGAGCGACAAGAGGCCTCTGCGTTGAGAACCAGCATTTAGAGTAGTCCTGTCTCTTGAGTGACTTCACTACAGCTGTCCTTCCCCCTGACTACATCTCTCTTGTCACTGCTTACTGTTTCATATTTAAGAGGGACAAAGTAGCCAAATCGTTAATGGGAGCCACTACTGTTCACTGAGGCCTAACACTGACCACAACATACCCTGCTCTCCAATTCAACCGACTGCACCCACCATGACTCAGCAATAAAGATTAAATGGCTTCTTTCAAGTTTCAAGTTTTATTAGTCGTATGTACGGGATACGCATGGTATACATCATCCAACGAAATGCTTACTTGCAGGTTCCTTCTCGACAATGCAACAACAATAAGACATAATAAAATATAAGAATACGAACATAAATTAAATGGCTCAGTAGAACAGAATAAACATTTTATAGTAGCATAAGTATTATTCAAGAAGGCATCATTTATAGTCCAATATTTACACGTGTATTGGAGAAGGAGGGGATGGGGGTCAGTGTATAAACTGAGCAGTATAATAAGAGTCTGGTAGCAGCAGTTGTGATGTGTGTAGCAAGAATGTAAATGTGTGTGTGTGTGTGTGTGTGTGTATGTCTGTGTGGGTGTGTGTGTGCATGAGTGAGTGCATGTGTACTAAGGGCTGGAGAATCAGAGCAGGTGGCCAATCCAGTTCAAGTGTTCAGCAGTCTGATGGCTTGTTTGATTTGAAGTTTTGGCAAAAGTTTAGAACTCTGTAGTCTATACAACGTAACTCTGCGTTGGATGTGGCATTTGACAGGAAAGCTGTTAGTAGGAACTCCAGGAAGTAGTTTTCTTCGAGTTAGAGAGAACAGAGGCCATTGTGTTAAGTTGATCGGTGGGACATAAAATACCTTCTGCCACTCCGGGAGGTGGGCTGTGTGTGTGTGACTGGTGTTTTGGGGGAGATTGTTAGAGGCAGGGTTCTACTAGGGGGACTGAATCGGTTCTCTCTTTGTTGTAATCATTCCAGAGAGAGAGACATGAGTAGGTGTCTGCTGTCAGGTCCTGGTGAGGCTTCAGGGAAATGTCACTCCCTCATCCTCTGTCCTCTCACGTGCGCCGTACCACAGGTAGAATATCTTATTCACCCCACTGTCACTGCTGATAGAAGCAAGGTGCTGTCGGAAAATATTATGTAGGCCACCATTTTATTTCATTTTGACCCATTCTATGTGGTATGTGTACTGTATTGGTTTTTATGTAACTGAAAGCTTTACTGGTATGTGTGACTTGAAACGTGTGAAGTCATTCATGCGTCACTAACTCAACATCAACATCACTCTGAAAACTGCAGCAGCCCCTGATAAATCACAAGTAAAAAACAGTCAACCTCATAGACATTAAGGCCTGTATTCAATCAGATCAAGCGTTAACCGGTGATAGCATACACCCGCATAGCGGATGGACAATTTTTGTCACAATTATTATTATTTTATTTTTTAAACTATTTTTCAGGGCATGCTGCAGCACCCTCAGCACCCCTACTTCCTGTGGCTCTGTATGCAGATGTTGGCTAAAGTGTGTCTGATTGAATAGAGCCCTAAATCCCCTTTAGAATAAGCTGAATAGTTGAGCATCAGGTAGCAGCAGTAGACATTTTTTAACAAACAATCAACTCAAATGCAGAAGAGATTTATTTATTAATTATTTATTTTACACTCCTCAGTTTGTCCACATTTCAGATTTGCATGAGTAGAAAACGAGATTTTATGTACTGTGGCGCCGTGGAGAATTTAAATAATGCTACCTGATGAAAACAAGGGAGCTAAATAACCCTTCCGTTTTCTCTTTCTATGAGGGTCAGACAGGCTGCTGATTTGTTTGGGCAACTTAAACATTTTCTGTTGGTTCACAGATTGTATTTAACACCAAGGAAACGTTTTACGATGAAATTGGCCCCGACTCCCAACTGTTCGCTAAATCAGGTAGGCACATTCCTTCATATGATGCGGGAGTTCCTGCAGTTAAACGCTTCTGGGGCAAAGTTACAAAATTAATTTTTGAAATGCATGAATGTAATTATTCCAAAGATTTACATCTATTAAGTTACTTAACGATGATAGCTCCTTGAATCTCTCAATTAATCAGAGACGATTACTGCTGGCAGGCAGCACTGCCACAAAAAAAGATGTTGGCTCCTAGATGGCAATCACCTCACTCTCTCCCAATTCACCAGTGGATGCAGTTACTATTAGAAGTTATGACATTAGAATTATCGACAGAGAGAATCAATGGTGCTAGTCAAGGAACAATTGAGGCCTGGACAAATATACTTGACTCTGTAAAGAATAATCTCAGCTAAAGTCACATACAAATAAACAATCCATAAAGCCCAACAAATACATACAAACAATATAAAGTATATATATATACACTGCCCAAAAATATAAATGCAACATGTAAAGTGTTGGTCCCATGTTTCATGAGCTGAAATAAAAGATCCCAGAAATGTTCCATATGCACAAAAAAACAGATTTCTCTCAAATGTTGTGCACAGATTTGTTTACATCCCTGTTACAGCATTTCTCCTTTGCCAAGATAATCCATCCACCTGACAGGTGTGGTATATCAAGAAGCTGACTAAACAGCAAGATCATTACACAGGTGCACCTAGTGAAATTGATAATGTACTGTACCTGTAAGCCCCAACGAAAATAACAAGACAAATAAAGACTTGGTCAAAAGAAAAAGTGGAAAATAGTAAGGATGTTGCTTTCAAATCAAAGCAGTCCGTAGGTCGGGCTGGGAAATGCGAAAAAACTCTCTAACTTCAATCAAGCTAAAAGAGTATTAAGTAGCTCTCTATCTTTTACAGAATGTTGTTTTCTCTGGTGTCTGTAGCTTCCAGACAGACTATTGTTATGGCAGGGTTGATTGAGTCCAGGCTGAGTGTGTCAGAAATGGAAACTCAGGAGCAGCCCTCTGGCTATGGTTTGCAGTTTTAGAACAGCCTGACACGTGTGTATCTGACATACTACTGGGCTAATGTTCCATGAAGCAATTTCCAGGCAATTTTTGTTTCATACCATAGTCACAGGTGACATCCTCTGCCCAACTGTCATGTTATGTTAAGGGGTTTTGATTGCTGTCATATGCCTTTTGAATCGCCATTTAATTCTGTGTTATATACAAGATTTCACAGACGCTTTCATTGGCAATTTCTAATGACATGGGATGAATATTATAGAATATAAAAACCAGAGGTTGCTAAAGTCATGTGAATTTGAATAGTTTTACTGCCTCCTGGGCCTGAGTGTACCCCACTGGGCAACATCTTCCCGTCTGAATTGAGATGAATGAGTCCAATATTGTTTTGGTGGAAGACAGAGGGTCTACCCCCATACCCAGGGGGTATTACTGTGACACCTGCCTGAGGGGAAGGAACCACACCGTTGTGTTATCTGTTATCATGTTCCCCTTTACCCCCGTTACCACTACAACATTATCAAACAGCGAAAGGGGTTATTCCCAACATTGAGATATGATAACAAGGATAATATTTTTTCATTAAACAAGATATTCTGTCCTTTTACTCTTAGCTAAGTATGTGTTGAGTTCTACACATTTCTCTTCTACCAGGGTTGAATTAACCAATGACTCTCGGGAGTCAAGAAGAGTGTCTCTGTACTAACATTAATATTTATAAGGCGTAGTGTGGGGATGGCCCGCATTAATCATTCTAAAGCTTACGCTGATATGTTATGGGAGTGCTCAGCATACCTCACTATCCCCATTACTCAACCTCTGACCTCCCATTCCGAGTTGTTTAATCAAGCGTTTGTAATTTCGGTGTAATTTTTGGTGCAGACGGAGGATGCATAGTAACCTACATAGACCACAGCTCAGAGCCACTCAACAATTCACTCTTGGGAATGTTTCGTTAGAATTGCACACACAGACACAATGATTTGACAAGCAGCACCACATTATTCCCTGCATGCGTCTCTCTTGCACCGCTGAATCGTCCCCCTCGTTATCAGTTCCCCTTACATCCGCCATGCTTCCTCCACATGATCTGATTGTTATACTTAACAACCGTGCTGCTACGCTAATTCAATTAGGGCTTTTTTTTCAAGGCTCCCTCTCATTGTGCCTACTGTTTAGAGGTGGCAGGGACTTGTGTTTTCTCCCATAATGCCTCTTTCCTGAGGCCAATTCCATGATGCCAGAGGACTAATTATGGAAGATTATCACCTCCCGAGTGGCGCAGTGGTCTAAGGCACTGCATCGCAGTGCTAGCGTGCCACTAGAGATCCTGGTTTGAATCCAGGCTCTGTTGTAGCCAGCTGCGACCAAGAGACCCATGGGGCGGCGCGACAATTGGTCCAGGGTAGGGGAGGGAATGGCCGGCAGGGATGTAGCTCAGTTGGTAGAGCATGGTGTTTGCAACGGCAGGGTTGTGGGTTCGATTCCCACAGGGAGCCAGTATGAAAAAAAAATATATATATATAAAAAAATTATGTATGCACTCACTAACTGTAAGTCGCTCCGAATAAGAGCGTCTACTAAAATGGATGAACTTTGGAGTTGCTTGCTTTTGTTGTTTTTTTGAGACCCATGGAAACAGGCGTATGTGTGTGTGTGTGTGTGTGTGTGAGTGTGCGTGTGCATGTGTGTGAGAGAGATAATATACTTTCAGTTATGAAAATAAATTACCTGCATTTCTGCCATAAAACTTTCTCCATGCCAAGATCCCTTCCTAATCCTACAAACCGCTGGCTGCTATACAGAGAGGGTTTTTAGGCACTCCCCAATTATCTGTGACTGTAATCCATCCATACACAAACACTACATCAACCCATCACCCCCCACCACAACCCATCACACCGACCACAACCCATCACCCCCACCCCCACCCCCACCCCCAGCACAACCCATTACCCCCACCACAACCCATCACACCCACACCAACCTATCACCCACAGGCTAACCACCTGACTCCATCAACAGCCATCCTGGAGTTAGGCTAGCGTAAAATAGTTGATTATTTTAGATATAAAAATAGCTTAAAAAGTAGCACTGTAAACTTAGACTAGTTCATACCAATGCTGAGTGAGTCAATGTTTTCATGTCTCTACGTTGCGCCAATCAGAATCACTCAGCAGGGAGCGCCACAGTCATTGGTCTCTCACAGTCAGTTATTAACAGGGGGTAGACACAAATGGAATGGATAATCACGACTAATGCATGCCTATGTCCTCCCCTCGTCAGTGGAGATTTCAGCTACACACACCACCCACACACCCACCTAAAGCACCGCCAGAGCTGAAAGTTAAAGATGTACAGTCCTGTACCCCCAACCCAGTGAAGGACCAGGGAGTTGAGCTGTCGCTTTCGTTTAGCTCACTGTGGAGCCTGGGCCACAGGGATCCCTCAGCAATTAAAACTAAACTATGAGAGCGAGAAAGAGAGAGAGAGAGAGAGCTAGGAGGTTAGGGGATGGAAAGGCATGTAGCCAGCTCATGGGCACCAACGCTCACCTCCAAGTCAGTCCCATAGCTCAGCTCTTTATGACTGAAAAACAACACATGCGCATGAAGGCCTGCTAACATAATTACCTGCACTAGTTACCCATTTTCCAATTTATTCCATGTGTAATTTATGCCCAGCCTGCGCTCTTTCAGCGATCTACGAGTGGTCTGCTGGGAGGTCTGTAGGCTTGGGGAGTGGGGAGTGGGTGGAGGAAGAAGAGTGGGGGATCCTGGTGTAGTGCTGGTCTCTCTGAGCTGTGTGATCTGGAGTAATTGAGTTGTGGCAGAGCACAGTACCTCTGGAGGGATTACTGTCTGGGAAAATTGCATGTCAATTCCCCAGAAACCCTCCACTCCCAATTCCTTCTCTCCTTCCTACAGCCTTCTTGTTTTATCAAAGTCTTTTAAAACAAGTTGGGAGCATTTTACAGCCCTAGTTAGGAGTTTTAATGGTTTTAAAGTTGGGCGCTGTTTTGGTGATGTTGAGAATGCAGTGGAGAGCGTTCGGCATTCAAATTTCCCCTAACAACCCTGGAGTTCTTCATACTAATTTACATTCCATATACTTCAAGGGTTATTCCGAACCCCTGGAAACACTCTGTTTTCATAGGCAGTGAAAGCACCATATAATTAAGGGCCTTGATTCAATCAGATCCGCTTTAGCTGCAATCTGCTATACGGTTGTTTTGGCGGTGTGTCGGGGGTGGAAGTGCTTTGAGCTGCTGTCAAATCCACAAGTGGCTCCTGGCATTATACCTAACGCGGGACATTGCCATTGGTGCATGGAGCCGCGTGTACAGAAATCTCCATGCAGCCTTGTTTACAATTTGGACACACTGGAATGTGAATGTAATCTACACCCCCATTAAGGTTACAGAAATCCTCATTTTGTTTAATGTTTTTTCAATTTGAGCGTCATCAAATCAAATCAAATATTATTAGTCACATACAGGTTTAAGCAGATGTTTTGCGGGTGTAGTGAAATGTGTTTTCTAG
>NC_059193.1:3633244-3773244 GCF_020615455.1 Coregonus clupeaformis
TTTCATCATAGGTACACGTCAACTATGACAGACAAAATGAGGAAAAAAAATCCAGAAAATCACATTGTAGGATTTTTAATGAATTTATTTGCAAATGATGGTGGAAAATAAGTATTTGGTTACCTACAAACAAGCAAGATTTCTGGCTCTCACAGACCTGTAACTTCTTCTTTAAGAGGCTCCTCTGTCCTCCACTCGTTACCTGTATTAATGGCACCTGTTTGAACTTGTTATCAGTATAAAAGACACCTGTCCACAACCTCAAACAGTCACACTTCAAACTCCACTATGGCCAAGACCAAAGAGCTGTCAAAGGACACCAGAAACAAAATTGTAGACCTGCACCAGGCTGGGAAGACTGAATCTGCAATAGGTAAGCAGCTTGGTTTGAAGAAATCAACTGTGGGAGCAATTATTAGGAAATGGAAGACATACAAGACCACTGATAATCTCCCTCGATCTGGGGCTCCACGCAAGATCTCACCCCGTGGGGTCAAAATGATCACAAGAACGGTGAGCAAAAATCCCAGAACCACACGGGGGGACCTAGTGAATGACCTGCAGAGAGCTGGGACCAAAGTAACAAAGCCTACCATCAGTAACACACTACGCCGTCAGGGACTCAATCCTGCAGTGCAAGACGTGTCCCCCTGCTTAAGCCATTACATGTCCAGGCCCATCTGAAGTTTGCTAGAGTGCATTTGGATGATCCAGAAGAGGATTGGGAGAATGTCATATGGTCAGATGAAACCAAAATATAACTTTTTGGTAAAAACTCAACTCGTCGTGTTTGGAGGACAAAGAATGCTGAGTTGCATCCAAAGAACACCATACCTACTGTGAAGCATGGGGGTGGAAACATCATGCTTTGGGGCTGTTTTTCTGCAAAGGGACCAGGACGACTGATCCGTGTAAAGGAAAGAATGAATGGGGCCATGTATCGTGAGATTTTGAGTGAAAACCTCCTTCCATCAGCAAGGGCATTGAAGATGAAACGTGGCTGGGTCTTTCAGCATGACAATGATCCCAAACACACCGCCCGGGCAACTTGAAGGAGTTGCTTCGTAAGAAGCACTTCAAGGTCCTGGAGTGGCCTAGCCATTCTCCAGATCTCAACCCCCATAGAAAATCTTTGGAGGGAGTTGAAAGTCCGTGTTGCCCAGCGACAGCCCCAAAACATCACTGCTCTAGAGGAGATCTGCATGGAGGAATGGGCCAAAATACCAGCAAATGTGTGTGAAAACCTTGTGAAGACTTACAGAAAACGTTTGACCTGTGTCATTGCCAACAAAGGGTATATAACAAAGTATTGAGAAACTTTTGTTATTGACCAAATACTTATTTTCCACCATAATTTGCAAATACATTCATTAAAAATCCTACAATGTGATTTTCTGGATTTTTTTTCCTCATTTTGTCTGTCATAGTTGACTTGTACCTATGATGAAAATTACAGGCCTCTCTCATCTTTTTAAGTGGGAGAACTTGCACAACTGGTGGCTGACTAAATACTTTTTTTCCCCACTGTACGTTTCTCCAGATCAATGACTGAGATAAAACTTGACTTTAGCATATTTCTTAGATGATAAAAGCAGGACTGGACAACCCTTTTTTACATGCAACTCGAGGTTTAGGTCAGGGTCAAAGAAGACACCAAGGTTTCTGGCCATTTGCTTTACCTTTGTGGACAAATGGCCAACGTTATCTACAATCTGAATTAAAGCAAGGTGGGGACCAAATACAACCTCTGAAGGTGTCACAGCGGGTGCACAGAGGGACATGCCAAAATGCTGAATTTTGGCACTTTAGCAAATCTTTATTCATATTAAACATCAGATTTATTGAATTGTACATGTGGTATATATTAAAGTGCACTTCACTTAATATAACAGGCTTTTAAAATTAAATATTGGTGCACTATTTCTACTCAACATATCAAAGGGACGCGAAAGGGACTCACTTCGTGGAACGGCCCTTATGATGGTCAGAAAGAAACTGGCCCCTTTCTACGGCAATGTTATTTACTGTTTATCCCTTTCAGTCATGCACACATGATAGAAATTAGTGAATCTATCTTAGATCTTTGATTAGATTTAATTAGATCATAGTTCTATCTCATCCGATCACACACAGACTATACCATAAATGTCAGTGTATGACAGTTTGCGTCGATGCACAGTTGATATATAGTGTTAAGTAAACAAACAGAGAGAGAGCAAGAGAGAGGTAGAGAGAGGTAGAGAGAGGTAGAGAGAGACAAAGTAGTCACTAAAACATGTTCAGAAGTGTATTCTGTCCAGTTTCCACAGCCTTGACCTTATCCCCACTGGACGAGACAGAAGGACAGAAGACTGAATCCCTTTTGAAATTCAACCCTACAAAAACAACAGCAATGGTTTCTATTCAAACCGCTGTTTGTGCTCCTACAGTATATGACTTTACTGGCTGTTGTGAGAACAAATCAGCTATGGAAACAAAGACTGTATAATTTGTGCAGGGTATTGAGATGCTCAATCGGTATCCATCTGTAATCATTTTAATCAAGAGTGAAATCTTATCTCATGAATCTAAAGTGCTTTAATTGTCCATGGAACTTAATTCCCTATTCATGCACTTTTCTCTCTACGCGTATTCTGACCTTGAATTTAGGCACGAGGTAATGCATGTTTCAGCTTGCTATTCATTCGGGGTGGCGATCAAAGAAATGAATGCGTGGCGGAGGTGTGTCTACCAATTCTGACCTTGACTTATTTATTATTTATTATTATTCATAAATACTTTCCTACCCTAAATAATATACAAGATCAGAGTATTTTTTCAATCTGCCAATTGGTGCTGAAAAGTACATGGGCTTCTTTCATTGATCCCTAATATTCTGAACGGTTCGCTCCATATATTCTAGTGAGTCTGTTGAGAAAATTCAAATTAAAGGGACATCAAATTTAAAGGGATGGCTTTAGATAAATGTCCTGAAAACCCTATTGAAGGAAAACTCCACCAGAAAATCTGTTGGCCAGCAAGTGGAAGGGTTTTCAGCGGTTTAATTAAATGTATTCAGTGCACACAAGGGAAATACGCCTGCAAATCCCGTTATGCATCTGCATAAGGTAAGTCTGAATACCAACTACTGAGAAGTGCATAGGAAAGGCATGCCTAGGAAAGGCGTACATTTCCTAAGTCTGAATCGGGACCCATATGAGTAATGCATTCTCATAATCTCCAATTACTTATTGAATCATTGAACAGAGGGGATGGGCATTGAGGCTAACATAATGTATCTGACCTTTAACATTAGCTCGTTTTTTTCAGGTGAGTTCCTAATTCATAGGAAACCCTAAAAAACAGCTCTAGCTGTAAACCCACTTCTCTGCAGCTGGTTGAAGGACGTATGAATGTTATGTAAATATGCATACAGTCTATAGGTAATGGATGGAACTTTTTATGACTGAGCTTGAAATGTCGGTCATGGAGGAATGAATATAGGTGAACATGGGTGAATAGAAAACAAAGGTGAGGTAAGGTAAGGTTAAATGGTAGATTTGTGTCAGAAACCTGAGCTAAGCAGGCAGCTTTATACAGCAAGATCATAATTGATCCTAGATAGATAGATACATGGAGATCTATCGCTTTCAACTCCAACTCAGTGACCTCAACTAATGAGGACACATAGTGAGAGGGAGAGGTTGATGAATCCAAGATCTAGGGTCAACAGCACTAGGTCTGGGGATCATGTGAGATTTTCTTGGCCACTACGAAAAGGGAGGAAAAACAGACAACTTTCCCAACAAATCCCAAGTTTTGGTAGGCGGGGCTTAAAATGTGGGCAGGTGAAAAATAATCCCCTCGGAAACATGACAGACACAATGTTGATGCTAGATAGCTAGGCTCATTTTAGTCAAACCCAGTCAGTGGCACATGCAAACGACTCACTCGACACAAAAATTCATTGAAAATATTATCCGCAAGCAACATCTAGCCAGGTACTAATTCTGGAGGTTAACTCCAGGGCAAAAACCAAAAACCCAATCGACGCTTGTATTACTAGCAGACGTGTATGTCAGAATATGTTAATATGGGAGGCAAAAGGCATACCTAGGGAGACGACTGATGACCAGATCCACTTGGTAGCCATTCAGCTATTTGACCGACGTGACACGTGACACCCTGAGTCCTTCAGGATTAGGATGGTGCATGTGTGTGTGTGTACATTTGTGTACGTGTGTGTACGTGTGTACGTGTGTGTGCATGCATGGGTGGATTCGGAGGTAGCTGCTAAAGATGTGACCGTGTACACACACACCATAGCTGTCGTATGCAAAGGACTGCTATCATCCTAGCTAATAAACAACCACCCCTCTTTAACGCAGATGATTATGCCTTATAATTATGCTAAATATAACTCTAATTAGGTTTGAGCTGTAAGACAACAAGATATGCAAAGTGCTGTATAGTGCGTAAGCACATTCAAATATCTGCTTGCGATTGCTGCATCCATTTATTTATTTTTTACTTTTAAATTAATTATTTACACCAATTGATTCTGGCAGAATATAACTTATAAATGCCTCGTGAGTTTAGTTCAATTGTTTTACCCCATAAGCACCCAAAATATAAGCCTGTTTTACTCAAAACATGGTTCAAACTATAATTGTTATCTCATGGAGGGTCAGTCCTTGCATCCAAAGCTCTGTCTATGAATTTGAGAGTGATTACATTTCTCCAGCACCATCCCTCAACTATTTACCCTATATTCAACAATAATCTGAACCATGAGAAATTGTGTAATTATCAACAAATGAAGTCCCTGATCCACTTGATAGTCTGAAGTAGTTACAAAGTAACTATAGAATACAACTAATATATTGTTACATCGGAGGCCAGTAAAGGAAATGGAGTAGCTACCATCTGAAGTGAAGATTTGCACAATTGTGAAAACTCTGAATTCAAACAATACATTTAGATGAGCACAGGTGGAACCTTGAAGACAAGGCTATTACATTTGAGGCTTCAAGCAGTATACATTTTCCTCAAATATTCTCTCTCCCACTCTGGTCCTTTCTATGTTTCCCTCTTTCTTTCTTCCAATCTAAATCCTCATCATGTTAATCTTCACTTTGATTTATATGTTTGCTTCCCTCTCCTGTTGTGCTCCCTCGCCCTTTTCCTCACTTCTCCTTCCTCTATTTCCCTTCTCTCCATTGAAGTGAAAAGTCAACTTAGTTTATATTCCCCCCTGTCAAACCCATCATGTTTTTCTTAAATGTTCTTAATTTTACTTCCATCTCCTGCTAGCCTTTTATCATGTTCTGCTTCTCCTCCTCCTTTCTCCACTACCCCTCTTGTTTTAACTTTTTCAGCTAGTTCTCCTGAGGTCCTATCATTCTTGCTGACTCATCCTTTGGCGGATTGGTCTGGGCTGTGGCCTATCAGGCCTAATCAGGCACTCAATAAGACACCCGAGGGGGAAAAGGTTCGGCAGGTGGCTTAGTGGTTAAGAGCGTTGTGCCAGTAACCGAAAGGTTGCTGGTTCTAATCCCCGAGCTGACTAGGTGAGAAATCTGTTGATGTGCCCTTGAGCAAGGCACTTAACCCTAATTGCTTCTGTAAGTCGCTCTGGATAAGAGTGTCTGCTAAATGACTAAAATGTAAAATGTAAATGTTATGTAACTAGGTCCTGCTGGCTGGCCGGTGTGATGCCCATTCTACCCCCGTGGCTATTTCCATCTCTGGGTCTGAGAGGTTGCTTTTTAAGATTTGGCATAGGAGGGAGGCACCTGTGGTGGCATTGCGTGTGTAAGGTGGATGGCAGAGAGGTTGGACAGCAATTTTACGTCAGCATCGTTTTTCGTCAACACCCACTGATAACTCTAATGCTACAACCGCCGCGCACCACCTTGTATTGAGCTTCCTCATTCACCTCAGTGAAAAACGGCACTGTCCAATTTACAGTAGCTATTACAGTGAAAACATACCATGCTATTGTTTGAGGAGAGTGCACAACAACAAAAAATGTATCACGGCAACTGGTTTGATACATTCACCTCTGAAGGTAAATAATGTACTTACATTCAGTAATCTTGAGGTAAAATGTAGCATAGTTTTGTTTGATATAATCCATTTTTATATTCAAATGTAGGAACTGGGTTCTACAGTTTGATCCCTTGCTGTCTCCACAACCACCACGCCCGGCCATCTAGATGTGTGAAAGTTAATGTATAAGCTAATGATCCATCATGTATGATATTTCTGGGAGTGTGTAAACTTACATTTTGTATTACCATATTATTTTTGTATGTTCTCTGTAGTTATGTAGTTCTCTGTAGTGAAAATGTATCATATGACCAATTCGGCACATCTGGGCAGACTTGAAACAATATAGTCCAAAATAGTCCACAAACACACTGCTGCCATCTAGTGGCCAAAATATAAATTGCGCCTAAACTGCAATATTATATTGTGGCCTTTCTCTTGCGTTTAAAAGATGATGGAACAAAAACATAAATAGAAAACTCATGTTTTTTTGATTGTATTATCTTTTACCAGATCTAATGTGTTATATTCTCCTACATTAATTTCACATTTCCACAAACTTCAAAGTGTTTCCTTTCAAATGGTGTCAAGCATATGCATATCCTTGCTTCAGGTCCTGAGCTACAGGCAGTTAGAATTGGGTATGTCATTTTAGGCGAAAATTGAAAAAAAGTGTCAGAGGTTACGAGGTTAATGTGATTGTGTTAGTGTGGTGTTGGGCAGTGCAGTAGCAGTATGTAGCATGGGGGGAATTGCGACCTGAATTAAGCATGCGTAAATGGAACGTAATTCCCTTTTCATGTACCTTTCTCACTACGTGTGTTCTGACCTTGAACTTAAGCATGAGAATAACATGCTATTCACCCACTATTAGTTTTGGGTGAAGATCAAAGAAATGAAGGTGTGGCAGAGGTGTGTCTACAGATACACCGTATTCTGACCTCAACTTAATTACCTCATAATTCCACCACCTTTACCTGTGATGAAACAATGAATAAAGTCGAACAACCTGTCGGTTCAAAGTGGAACAACACCTACTTTATTTTTTCCAATAGAAATAACATCGTTCTCCATGCACTGTAATTTACAAATTGATAAGCACTATTGATAAGAGCTAGGTAAATGAGTAAGCTGTTTGGATAAGGGGATTGTAAATATCAATTACAATTGTTTTGTATCTATTTTACCTTAAGATTGCTGGAGACAAATGTGAAATCAGTCACATGGCAGCAAATTGAAGCATATCAACATATCACCTTTTCCACAGTGAAGTTTATGAAATGCTGGCCTTATAACTTGCAAATATGAAATGTGGAGACCCAAGCTACAGGCTTCTGTAGCCATGCGCAAATGACAGCATAGCACCAAACCTACCGAGTTGATTTATGATTTCTAAATTGTTTTGATTATATGCCTGGACTTTTCACTGTATTTCTTTAGACAATTTGTATCGTGTTAAATATTAGCCACTATCTGTAGCCCCTGTCAGTTATACCAACATATAAAGAACAAAAATATAAACTCAACATGCAACAATTTCAAAGATTTTACTGAGTTACAGTTCATATAAGGAAATCAGTCAATTCAAATAAATTCATTAGGCCCTAATCTATGGATTTCACATGACTGGGCAGGGGTGCAGCCATGGGTGGGCCTGGGAGGGCATAGGCTCACCCACAAGGGAGCCAGGTCCACCCACTGGGGAGCCAGGCCTAGCCAATCAGAAATAGCTTTATTACAGACAGAAATACATCAGCTGTCCGCGTGGCTGGTCTCAGATGATCCTGCAGGTGAAGAAGCCGGATGTGAAGGTCCTGGGCTGGCATGGTTACACGTGGTCTGCGGTTGTGAGGCCGGTTGGAGGAACTGCCAAATTCTCTAAAATGACATTGGAGGTGGCTTATACATTATTTTGCAGACGCTCTTATCCAGAGCGACTTCCAGTAAGTGAATACATTTTTCTTTTTTATACTGGAATCGAACCCACAACCCTGGCGTTGCAAATGCCATGCTCTACCAACTGAATTACATCCCTGCCGGCCATTCCCTCCCCTACCCTGGACGACGCTGGGACAATTGTGTGCCACCGCGTGAGTCTCCCAGTCGCGGCAGGCTACGACAGAGCCTGGATTCGAACCAATATCTCTAGTGGCACAGCTAGCACTGTGATGCAGTGCCTTAGACCACTGTGCCACTCGGGAGGACCTTATGGTAGAGAAATGAACATTCAATTATCTGGCAACAGCTGTGGTGGACATTCTTGCAGTCAGCATGCCAATTGCACGCTCCCTCAAAACTTGAGACATCTGTGGCATTGTGCTGTGTGACAAAACTGCACATTTTAGAGTGGCCGTTTTTTGTCCCCAGTACAAGTTGCACCTGTGTAATGATCATGCGGTTTATCAGCTTCTTGATATGCCACATCTGTCAGGTGGATGGATTAACTTGGCAAAGGAGAAATGCTCACTAACAGGGATGTAAACAAATTTGTGCACAACATTTTACAGAAATAATATTTTTGTGCGTATGGAAAACTTTGGGGATCTTTTATTTCAGCTTATGAAACATGGGACCAACACTTTACATGTTGCGTTTAAATTTTTGTTCAGTATACATTTCCTTACAGTTTACCTTTCTTTCCTCTGTCATGTTCGTGTGGTTGTTCTCCTGAGGATCGCTAGCAATAGTGAATCATATTAGGCTAAGTAACATAGTGAATTAAATTAGGCTAACATATTTCAAGTAATAATTTGTAACATGTAACCTATTTTAATCATTATGGAACACAGACCATACATAGCAGTTTAAACCTGGAGCCTGGCACCCGGTTCACACGACTGGACCATTGTCATCACAGTTCCATGATGGTCCTCTGTAACTCAGCTGGTAGAGCATGGCGCTTGTAACGCCAAGGTAGTGGGTTTGAACCCCGGGACCACCCATACACAAAAAAAAATGTATGCACGCATGACTGTAAGTCGCTTTGGAAAAAAGCGTCTGCTAAATGATATATTATTATAGTAAGGATTATTAGGGAAGATTTATAGGACTACTGGTCAACACCTATTGTACACTTTTCTCACCTTCCAATATTTCATGGATTGAACAATTGAATATGGCAATTTTCAGGATGAATCATACCACTGTATTTTTTATTCACCGATATATTGTTTGTGAGTAAAGTCTCTCCAAACCTGTTTTTAATTATTATTCATAAATACTTTCATAACCCTAAATAATATATAAGATCAGAGCAGAGCCGACTCTACGGGGTGAAAAATCTACAATACAGAATCCATGTGTACGTGTGTGTAGAGTACGTGTTAGCATGTGTATATGTATGCGTGCCTGTGTGTGTGTGTCTCTTCACAGTCCCCGCTGTTCGATAAGGTGTATTTTTATATTTGTTCAAATCTGATTCTACAGCTTGCATCAGTTACCTGATGTGGAATAGAGTTCCATGTAGCCGTGGCGCTGTATAGGACTGTGCGCATCCCATTGTCTGTTCTGGTGACCTCTGGTGGCATGCCTTGGTGGGTATGCATGCATCCATACATCATAATTCAATATTCCATCAAAATTATTTCATCAACCATTATAGTATTTCAGTTAAACATGAACAAAAACCAGTATGAAACTCGATATAATTTACGTTAGGCAATTACATACATTTCTATTTATACATCCAGAATTATGAATCTAGTGAACTAAAAAGTGTTGTAAATTGATACAAAGGTCAGATTTGTGGAGTGCAACTCCTCAAAATACCACGGTCCTGACAAGAAAGATATTGAGAAATCATAACATTTCTGAAATAAAGTAGGTATACTGAACAACAATGTATTAAAATACAGGACAGATGTTTTGCCTCTATAATATCAATATAACATGATGTTATACACCCTGTACAACAGAAACACATACAACAACATTCAAACAAACCCTTTCATAGAGTGTTATGGCAGTCCATATTGATATTATAGTGCTTCAATACACATTTGAATTGCATAAGCAGCCCACAGTTTCTATTTCTGCTACTTTACTATCTCTAGATTTTCTACATCACTTGATGTCATTTTCAAATCGGCATCAACAAGACAACCATTTACAAGTAATGCTAACTATAAAGCTCCAGATTATACATTTCATTGAAATATATACACCACCTACATTCTTAGTAATATTGCACAAAATGACTCCAGTGGATCATGAATGATGAATCCAAAACGAGGAATTACAATGAGGAGACAGTGAAAGCTACAAATGGAGTTTAGAAACATTCACAGATGCAAGAAGAGGTGGGTCAGGAGGGAGCTGCAGTTGAGTGGGGGATGACTTGGATGAGGACCAGGGCTGGCTCCAGGCATAAGTGACATTGTGTCCTCGGCCCTGATGAAGACACAAAATATCAACAGGAAGAGAAATCATCCGAGAAGGTGGATGATGACACAGAGGTACTCTAACTTGAAATACTCGACCGGTAACCTTAATATAGTGGGTGTAATTTGATAGGTTGATGTTTGATGTCTACTTTGTTTGATGGTCTTTACTGAATGAGTTTCACAAAAATGTTAGGCTGACAGACTGTGATTCTTAATGTATCTATGCAATGAATTTGTGTCATCCTTTTGTCATACAGTAGGGGGCAGAAGACAATGCTAAATTAATCTTCATCGACCTGTGCTTCAGCTCTCTGAGAGAAAGACAGAGGACGGAGACATAGGGAGATTCAATCTCACATAGCATTTTTACTGCAGAGGCTATCTAGATTCTGTGTTTCTATTTCGTAATCACATGCATGACAAAACACAAGGCATTGATTGACATGTCATCTCTAAAGAACGCAGCACTGGTAAACATCCTACTCACTTGGCCACAGCAGTGAATGCCAGCTCCACATTCAGGCCAGACTTACCACTGTTCTCCATGAAGGGCACCCTAAACACCTGCACAGGGGAGAGCGAGAGTTTTAGTTGGTGTATAAGGTACCTGGTGTGTGTGTGTGTGTGTGTGTGTGTGTGTGTGTGTGTGTGTGTGTGTGTGTGTGTGTGCGTGCGTGCGTGCGTGCGTGCGTGCGTGCGTGCGTGCGTGCGTGCGTGCGTGCGTGCGTGCGTGCGTGCGTGCGTGCGTGCGTGCGTGCGTGTGTGCGTGTGTGTGTGTGTGTGGTGTGAGAGAGATATAGATATAATATATATCATTTTTTATATCGTTATTATTACACAGCCTGACAATAACAAGGGCATCGGACGTCCATCTCCCTAACAACCATGTACAGTAATTTACTGTTTTAAGTCTGGGAACTCATCAGAGCGTACTGATGTTGCTAATTGATTTAGCGAACACACTTCAGGGACTCCAAACAATAAAAACAGAAGGTGCTTCTATGAATACCTAATGAGAGAGATCAAGACACACCCAGACTGTTTCAGTGGGGATTCATGTATCTGTGCGGACTAAAATAGATGGAAACCTGGACATCAAAAGGGTCAATACTGGGTGTGTGATTTGGAGTTTCTGTGTATTTTCTTTGTTCATTACAGCTCACCTTGGCCAGTTTCTCTCCCTCCTCTCTCTTCACCACTCTCTCGTGTGTCACATCAGCGCCTGTAAGAGATCACAAAAAGCTCCTGAAAACATAATCTTCTTTCATCTATTCTCTCTTTCATCATCTACTTACACTAACACAGTCCTCTGTTTTATTTTCTGCATGCAGTGACACAAATACAGTGCATTCTGAAAGTATTCAGAGCCCCTTGACTTTTTCCACATTTTGTTACGTTACAGCCTTATTCTAAAATGGAATAAAATTTTTTTAAAAACACAATACCCCATAATGACAAAGCGAAAACAGGTTTTTATTTATTTTTTACAATTTCTGCACACATACTAGCACACATACTAGCACACTCTTGCAAACACACTAAACTTATTAGGTATACCTTACTGAACCAACAAATCAAGTCAGGATCCAATTAACTGGCTGTGCTGGTTTGTGTCAAAAACTCATCAGCAATGATAAATAGTGCACATTTCCCTAAACATGTCTTTGGGGAGGAAAATATACAAAACACAAGACCTGCAAACTGTGAACTGAATTTCAATGAGAGGAAGGTGACTGGAATAATGTCAGAAGTTTAAAGGGAGAGGGTAAGTGTGAGACATCACATATACAACTGATATACTGTACGCTTTATGTATAGTGCATGAATATGTTATAGATAGTAAATAAACTGGAAACGAAGGTAAATAAACTGGAAAGCACTAAAAGCTCCTCAATGCTCAATCACTGGGGGTATGGTCTGTCGACTGATAATCACTCGTGGACAGATCTACGTAAACATAACTGGTACCGTATAATCTGTCAGGAAGGAATGGGATGTGTGGGATAACAAGCATTTTTTACATTTACATTTTAGTCATTTAGCAGATGCTCTTATCCAGAGCGACCTACATTAAATTTTTATACTGGCCCCCCGTGGGAATCGAACCCACAACCCTGGCGTTGCAAACGCCATGCTCTACATCCCTGCCGGCCATTCCCTCCCCTACCCTGGACGACGCTGGGCAAATTGTGCGCCACCCCCATGGGTCTCCCGGTCGTGGCCGGCTACGACAGAGCCTGGATTCGAACCAGGATCTCTAGTGGCACAGCTAGCACTGCGATGCAGCGCCTTAGACCACTGCGCCACTCGGGAGAGTGAGCAGTAGTAGTTCCGGTGTTTGGGTTTTTCGTCACTGGTTATTTGGACAAACTACGATTTCGCAGATGTTAGCATCAATCGAATTTCTGAAGGGGAGGGGAAATTCGGCCCGTAACTTGCAAAGACAGAGGGTGGAGCTCCTCGTTCCGGTTTCACTCTTTGTTCTAGCATCTCTTAATCCCTTCTCTTAACACGGATGAAACCAGAACAATTACGCAAGACTTTGGTTCTGAGTTAACCAAGATTAATCCACTAAAAACGAGGGCTCTTGGTTGGTTGCACTGATGTCCTTAACAGTGCATTAAAAAGAACATCTGCAGTGATTTGCTGGTGAAATCTGCAAGGCACCAGAAATCAATGTGATACATTTTTTCAGTAATTCAACTGCAGACAATGTGAAAGATAGTTCTATAGTTCTGGGAAACAACTGTGTGTGAGTGTGCTTGGGTGTGTGAGTAATAGAGAGCACAATCGAGAGAGAGAGAGAGAGAGAGAGAGAGAGAGAGAGAGAGAGAGAGAGAGAGAGAGAGAGAGAGAGAGAGAGAGAGAGAGAGAGAGAGAGAGAGAGAGAGAGAGAGAGAGAGAGAGAGAGAGAGAGAGAGAGAGAGAGAGAGAGAGAGAGAGAGAGAGAGAGAGAGAGAGAGAGAGAGAGAGAGAGAGAGAGAGAGAGAGAGAGATACTAAAGCGACAAAGAGAAAAATACAATATAGGCACATTATCTTGACAAACAGCCAAAAAGCACAAAGTGAAGTTGAGTACTGTAAGGATAAACTATCTCTCTCCCTTTCGCCCTCTCTCTCTTTCTCGCCGGTCAGGACTGGTTCTCCATCAGCCCAGTAGAGCTTTCTGTCAATTTAAACGACCCAAGGCCATATGTAATATACAGCAGATTTGAATGTACAGCACAACCAGGTAGTTTTGAGGTTGCATAGCTCCTTGAGTTGGACAGTTCCACTGAAATTACACTCACGCTCTGGTCCAGAGTGATCAGACCTATAATTTGAGACCATTTGGGAAAATATTAGAGCTTTCTGTCAATTTTAAACGACCCCAGGCCAAATGTAATTTACAGCTCATTTGAATGTAAAGCAAAACCAGATCGTTTTGAGGTTGTATAGCTACTTGAGTTGAACAGTTCCACTGTAATTACACACATGCTGGGAGGATCTTCTGTGGAGAAGATCTTCCCAGCCATTAAACATTCTGTTTTCATAGGGAATGAATGGGAGTCGCGTCTCCCACCCTAGCTCCCAATCCAAACCTTGCACAGTGACGGTTCTGGTACCTACGTGTCCGGGAGGACCAGACGAACACGGGGATACCAAGTCTGAACCCTTCCCGGTCAACACCCCTCACCCTGGGCCTGAGCTTACTCCATGGAACTACAGGCCTCCAGGCCTCTAGGCCTACACTCCCTGCCCGGTCAACACAACTCTACCTGGGCGTGAGAGTACAACTTACTCCCTGGAACAACAGACCTCCAGGCCTCTAGGCCTACACCGGCTCGAGGTACTGAAGAACAGCGCCGGAGAAGATGGCTGCCGTTTTACAGCCCTCTGACCAATTGTACTATTATGTGTGTTTTTCCGCGTTATTTGTAATTTATTTTGTACATAATGTTTCTGCCATCGTCTCTTATAACCAAAAAGAGCTTCTGGATATCAGGACAGCGATTACTCACCTCGCATTGGACGAAGATTTTTTCTTCAACGAGGCGGCCGCGAAGGATATCATACAGACACCCGACAAGGCCCAAATCCCCGTCATTCGCGTGAGGAAGAGACGGAGATATCGCGGACGCAGATCCGGGTGCCTTGTAAGGATCCGACGGCGAGCGAGTAAACTGCCTCTTCCATCAATCCTATTAGCCAACGTTCAAGCTTTTGAGAATAAAATGGACGATTTAAGATTACGGTTATCCTACCAACGGGACATTAAAAACTGTAATATCTTATGTTTCACGGAGTCGTGGCTGAACGACAACAATGATAACATTCAGCTAGCGGGCTATACGCTACATCGGCAGAACAGAACGGCTGACTCTGGTAAGACAAGGGGGTGGCGGTCTGTGTATATTTGTAAACAACAGCTGGTGCACAAAATCAAATACTAAGGAAGTCTCGAGGTTTTGCTCGCCTGAGGTAGAGTATCTTATGATAAGCTGTAGACCACACTATTTACCAAGAGAGTTTTCATCTATATTTTTCATAGCTGTCTATTTACCACCACAAACCAATGCTGGCATTAAGATTGCACTGAATGAGTTGTACAAGGCCATTAATCAACAGGAAAACGCTCATCCAGATGCAGCGCTCCTAGTGGCCGGGGACTTTAATGCAGGGAAACTTAAATCCGTTCTACCTAATTTCTACCAGCATGTTAAATGTGCAACCAGAGGGGAAAAAAACTCTAGACCACCTTTACTCCACACACAGAGACGCATACAAAGCTCTCCCTCGCCCTCCATTTGGCAAATCTGACCATAACTCTATCCTCCTGATTCCTGCTTATAAGCAAAAACTGAAGCAGGAAGCACCAGTGATTCGGTTAATAAAAAAGTGGTCAGATGACGCAGATGCTAAGCTACAGGACTGTTTTGCTAGCACAGACTGGAACATGTTCCGGGATTCTTCAGACAGCATTGAGGAGTACACCACATCAGTCACTGGCTTCATCAATAAGTGCATCGATTATGTCGTCCCCACAGTGACCGTACGTACATACCCCAACCAGAAGCCATGGATTACAGGAAACATCCGCACTGAGCTAAAGGGTAGAGCTGCCGCTTTCAAGGAACGGGACTCTAACCCGGACGCTTATAAGAAATCCCGCTATGACCTCCGACGAACCATCAAACAGGCAAAGAGTCAATACAGGTCTAAGATTGAATCATACTACACTGGCTCTGACGCTCGTCGGATTTGGCAGGGCTTGAAAACTATTACAGACTACAAAGGGAAGCACAGCCGCGAGCTGCCCAGTGACACAAGCCTACCAGACGAGCTAAACCACTTCTATGCTCGCTTCGAGGCAAGCAACACTGAAGCATGCATGAGAGCACCAGCTGTTCCGGATGACTATGTGATCACGCTCTCCGTAGCCGATGTGAGTAAGACTTTTAAGCAGGTCAACATTCACAAGGCCGCAGGGCCAGACGGATTACCAGGACGTGTACTCCGAGCATGTGCTGACCAACTGGCAAGTGTCTTCACTGACATTTTCAACATGTCCCTGACTGAGTCTGTAATACCAACATGTTTCAAGCAGACCACTATAGTTCCCGTGCCCAAGAACTCTAAGATAACCTGCCTAAATGACTACCGACCCGTAGCACTGACGTCTGTAGCCATGAAGTGCTTTGAAAGACTGGTCATGGCTCACATCAACAGCATAATCCCAGAAACCCTAGACCCACTCCAATTTGCATACCGCCCCAACAGATCCACAGATGATGCAATCTCTATCGCACTCCACACTGCCCTTTCCCACCTGGACAAGAGGAACACCTACGTGAGAATGCTATTCATTGACTACAGCTCAGCATTCAACACCATAGTGCCCTCTAAGCTCATCACTAAGCTAAGGATCCTGGGACTAAACACCTCCCTCTGCAACTGGATCCTGGACTTCCTGACGGACCGCCCCCAGGTGGTAAGGGTAGGTAGCAACACATCTGCCACACTGATCCTCAACACGGGGGCCCCTCAGGGGTGCGTGCTCAGTCCCCTCCTGTACTCTCTGTTCACCCATGACTGCATGGCCAGGCACGACTCCAACACCATCATTAAGTTTGCCGACGACACAACAGTGGTAGGCCTGATCACCGACAACGATGAGACAGCCTATAGGGAGGAGGTCAGAGATCTGGCCGTGTGGTGCCAGGACAACAACCTCTCCCTCAACGTGACCAAGACAAAGGAGATGATTGTGGACTACAGGAAAAAAAAAGAGGACTGAGCACGCCCCCATTCTCATCGACGGGGCTGTAGTGGAACAGGTTGAGAGCTTCAAGTTCCTTGGTGTCCACATCACCAACGAACTATCATGGTCCAAACACACCAAGACAGTCGTGAAGAGGGCACGACAAAGCCTATTCCCCCTCAGGAGACTAAAAAGATTTGGCATGGGTCCTCAGATCCTCAAAAAATTATACAGCTGCACCATCGAGAGCATCCTGACTGGTTGCATCACCGCCTGGTATGGCAACTGCTTGGCCTCTGACCGCAAGGCACTACAGAGGGTAGTGCGTACGGCCCAGTACATCACTGGGGCAAAGCTTCCTGCCATCCAGGACCTCTATACCAGGCGGTGTCAGAGGAAGGCCCTCAAAATTGTCAAAGACTCCAGCCACCCCTAGTCATAGACTGTTCTCTCTGCTACCGCACGGCAAGCGGTACCGGAGTGCCAAGTCTAGGTCCAAAAGACTTCTCAACAGATTCTACCCCCAAGCCATAAGACTCCTGAACAGCTAATCATGGCTACCCGGACTATTTGCACTGCCCCCCACCCCATCCTTTTACGCTGCTGCTACTCTTTTAAGTATTTATGCATAGTCACTTTAACTCTACCCACATGTACATATTACCTCAACTACCTCAACTAGCCGGTGCCCCCGCACATTGACTCTGCAACGGTACCCCCTATATATATAGCCTCCCTACTGTCACTTTATTTTACTTCTGCTCTTTTTTCTCAACACTTTTTTTTGTTGTTGTTTTATTCTTACTTTTTTGTTTAAAATAAATGCACTGTTGGTTAAGGGCTGTAAGTAAGCATTTCACTGTAATGTCTGCACCTGTTGTATTCGGCGCATGTGACCAATACAATTTGATTTGATTTGATTTGATTTGATTATCTAGAGTCACCAAAGCGGCCGGGGCAACCGAGGGCACCGTTACTCTCATTTTTAAAAAGTTGAAAGGCTGGGAGGATATTTTGTGGAGAAAATCTTCCCAGCCTTTCAACATTCAGTTTTCATAGGGAATGAATGGGAGTCGCGTCTCCCAACCTAGCTCCTGAATCAAACCTCGTTAGGTTTAGGTAAGAAGTGGTATGTGCAGCAGTCTGAATTTAATATATTTCCAGATTATGGTTCGGGGGCATATAGAGAGCAACACATGTGAAGAGCAGCTGTTTTGGGCAAGATATTGACATCCAGAAAGGTCTTAGGACAAGGCCCAAAATAAAGCCTGACCTACATTTGAGGTGCTTCTGGGTGAGAGCAGCAGAACCGTTGAGGTTAGAAACACAATTAAACCACAGGAACGTTCCTAAGGTCCTCCCGACCACGTGGAATTAACCCTTAACAGTGAAAACAGTTTATTACAAATTATGGCAAAAGTGTGTTCAATAGATAAGAAGGGTGGAAATAAAAACTTTTTTTATGTGTTGTTTAATTTAAAGTACAGGATACCCAAAACTGACATTTTAAGTCGAACATGCATGGCTAAATATATTACAAAAATTTTAAAAGGGGGTTTAAGGATAGTTTTGAGTCCCTTCAGTTATTGGTGATTTCAAGCTGACTGACGTAGCTGTCAAGCCATTCCAAATCTTCTCCTTCTCCACCAATTTTTTTTCTTTGCACCCCATAGTCAAATAACAGTTATTCCTGCACCGGAATGTCTCGTTGAGCAATGAAAAGGATGACGTTCCACACTTTGCCATCCTCTTCAAATTGCTGAAGCTGACCCTTTATGTTTCTTCTCTTTCTGGAGTGGTTGATCCTCCGTCCAATTGTGTCCATCTCTGGGTGGCAAGGGCAGGGCACAGTCTTTGCATCTATGCAGCACGTTTTCCCTGATGCATCCTTGTAGAAGTATAGGTACCCCATCTCGTCTTCATCTGTTGCTGCCAAAAGTGTTTTCCCTTGCTTCCCTGAGAGTGGGAGACAGTGACAGTCACAAGCGACTTCCCCTTTAGCAAATGTCTGTGTCGTCATGACCTTTCTTCCTTTGACAGGGTCACTGGCAATGTACAGTCCTTTCCACTTCTGGGACTTCACCAGCTTCATAATTGCCTTGTTGTATCTTGTTGTGTCAGCGTTGCTTGAAGGTCGCCAGTAACGAAGGACATCCTCCACCTTCACTTTGTTCTTCTCCCAGTTCTGCCGTTCAATGTATATCTCTACTCTTCTGGCAGTGGGTTCTCTTCTGGGGAAGTGAGCTGTAACAAAGCAAAGACAAAAATACATGTGTTATTATTAATTTAATTTATTCAATAGCAGAAGCCCTTATCCAGGACTACATACAGTCATAGTTGTGTGACTAAATAAAGTACATTCTCGTAATACCAAATATGATAAAATTGTATTCAGTTTACTGTATTTTTGCTGCATTTTACCGATCACATAATCCCGTCTCATTTTCCCTTGCTGGCTTCTCCACTTGTCATAAAATAATCTCTCATGCTTTCCTGCAATCAGTAGTCTGTCCTTCTTCTTGATTGATTGTCCATCAACTGTGACAGGGAAGTGTTGATAGAAGAGGTTCAAGGCCTGTGCCTGATCCAACTTTTGGCTGCTGGACAATGCTCCTGTTCCATAACTTGTGCTTGCGCAGTCTCACTACTTGAAAAAAGGAAAATAACAAAAATGTGTTAGCCATATGTAACAACATTTACAAGACATTGTAAAGGGTCATTTATATAATTAGTGTAAATACTTACTCAGATTCACTGGACATGGCAACTTTGGAGATCAGCTTCGATACCATGCAGGCATTGCCTGGTGTCTTCATGCACTAGTGCCTGTCAGCTGTAGCAGTTGTATGGGCCAAGTAGTCAGCAACAAGTGACTTCTCTACGACTCTGAAGCTGGCTTTGGTATTTGTCTCAAAAATGTGTCTTGCTTACAAGAAAAAACAGTTTTGATTTTAGAAAAATGTCCTGTCAAAAAAGTATTGTGTAATGATAAAAAACTGTGTTCTACTTAACAGTGTTGTACTTACTTGGCATGAAACCTTTGTAGGTCATTGGAAGGGTTGTAGATGGCTCTTCCAGTTGTGGAAATGAAGAATCTCTCATCTTCTTCCACGTCATCAGAGTTTTGAAGAAAAGCTGGTTGAACGTGTCGGTAGTACATATCCAACCACTGAAAATGTAGACAAAAAAAACATATTTACCAGGTTTGTATTAAATCAATCACATTCACAATAACTAGATTGTGGTAAATATACTTACTGCATCTTCCTGCTCGTCTAACAAAACAGTTTCCACATGCTGTGTCCCTGTCTTGTGTTGCTTAACACTGATGACAGTCCATTTCTCACCATTTGGCAACTTGCACGACTCCCTTGAGAGCCATTCGTTCAGCTACAATAGGAAATGTGACATATCAATAAAACATATGTCAAAAATGCAAATACGTTTCAACATTAGGGCAAATATATGACATTAGTTAACCCTCCCATTTTCCTAGGGTCAAAATGACCCGCCACTGTATTGAACCAACTTTATTTAATTTTTATATTTTTTGGATCATTTGTGAGAAGGAGGCAGTGATACTTTCTTTAAAGTCTCACTGCCTCCTTCTCACAAATGATCCCAAAAATATAAAAATTAAATAAAGTTGGTTCAACACAGTGGCGGGTCATTTTGACCCTAGGACAACCGGAGGGTTAACTTATGGTCACATTTTTAAAAACTCCAGCCCTTTTTGTTTCAGCATTAACAGAGACTCCAGGTAGTACAGAATTAGCAGTTGTTCATTTTCTTCCAAGGATTCTTCACTCATGGCCTTCCCAATGACACCCAGAAAGTCTTTCTTGGCCACCTCCAAGATTGCCAAACATTATTTTGGTGTCTTCGCGACTGTCACCATCTGTGTGTACCTGCAGAAAAACAATAATACATTAATGATTTGCAGAACGTCAATAATACACACTTAAAATGTAAAATACATTTCTGTGAAGATCAATTTTAAATATATACCTTTTCCCAGTAATTTCCTGAGACACTTGCTTGCTCATGGACTTCTGGATGTCATTCAGGCACTCTTGGAAATGCTTGCATTGCTCATATAAGCCCCTGTCTGTCTGGATGAGGTTTGTTGCAGTAGTGTTGTAGCGAAGAAACCTCTTCAGATTCTTCATGTAGTTTGCAATGGTTTGCTTATTCTGTCCAATGTTTGCAAGCTTGGTAAAAAATAACCTGCTTTTTTCCAAGTCATAGACAAAATCCAGTGACCGTTTGGTGGAGTCCATGCACAACAAAAACCTTGACACATTTGCAACCTGTACATCAAAATGAAAATAATGTTAGTTACATAGTTAATAACTACTTTAGAATGTTGTAATCCTTATTAAATTAAAGTAAAATTGCTGTACATACCTCCTGTTTGAAATTGGGATTTGGAGATATTTGCCAAATCCAACCAGCAGATCACAATCCAGAGGGTGCTTTTGGTATAAACCACTGCTTTGCATCGCCTTTCTCAATTTGTTATCCCATGACTGGTTCATTGGTCTTGAAAACATTTGGTATGCAGATTAGAATAAATAAAGTACATCCATGTTCACTTATACACTTATGTGTAGTACTTGTTTATGAGATTATTTATATTTGTATTTACTTACGGATGGTACAAGGCAGACGGTCATCCTCCATTTTGATGTCTGATTCTGCATCTACATCTGCATCTTCAGTTGGTGCCAACACATGAGCCACTTCCACTGAAATATCATACAAATAAACAAAAACATTTATATTATATTACAATCAAACATAATTTGACAACAGTTCAAATGAGTTAAAATATTATGTAACTTGCATATATATATTATTTTATCAGTGTAAAAAACTATCTTACCCAGGTGATTGTTTGACTACTGGCTTGTTCTTAACAATGTGACCAGTTTGTTCAAGCTTCTGGATCAGGAGTCAGAGTGCGTCTTGTTGTGTAATGATACAGCTGAGTGAGCTGCAGTCAAAGATCCTGCCTTGCCAAAGATGCTCTATCATGGAATCTCGGGCAGCAGCAACTTCTTGAATAATATCTTGTTTTGGTTTTAGCTTCATACACACTCTGCTGAGGTGTAGAGAGATGTTGTCCTGGTTGTTCAAGCAAAATCTGCAGACAAGAGGGATCCTTCTTTGTTTTCTGTAAGACAATAAATGCACAATAAGTTCATGTAATGAAGTTACTACTTAATAAAACATATACAGCATGATTTACAAACAAATAAAATATTGGTTGCCAAGTGATTTCAAAAACATTTTGCACAATAAATAGCAATATGTCAATACTTATACACCTATTATTACTAGTTCTAGCAGAGCTACTACTAACATGAATAACACCAAGATAGTAATAGTCATATACATTGAATAATTAAAGAGATACTTACCCTGAACCAGTATCAGTTCCAGATGCCATCTTTCCCCAAAAGGAAGGAAGTAATAGGAATTTTTCGAAGAAATCTCTGCAAAATAAGGAAAAAAGCAATAATCCAAAATCTCAGCTCCCAGAAGGAAAGAGTGTTGCCTTTGCTCTCAATTGGAAGTTCTGTTCTGAACTAGATTATATTCTGGTGCCTTGGTCAATATATGTACAAACAGATATGCCCAACCCTTTTCCTCATTAAAATATTCCATTCAGGGTAAATTGATACATTAGCAGATGAATTGATCACAGATCAAGTGTTAAGTTGCCAAGCCCCAATAAAATAGAAATTAGGTAACATTACCATATGTTATAGAATAACACTTCACTCCTCACAATAGCTCTAGCACCTTTGGGTACAATCCTCAGATCTTCTGTGGAGAACATTCCTAAGGTCCTCCCAATCTGCGCAAGCCTACCCTTGACCATTTGGAATTAACCCTTAACAGTGAAAACAGGGTGTATTTATTCAAACAGTTGACCGTGACCTCACTTTCCATAGAAATACATTGCCTGTTGCCCTAACTTCAACCTGATGCCTATGTGGGTTATGATTGCCACATCAAACTGTCTTCTATAACAACCCATCAGGCCACTATAAGGATTACCTGTGTTGATTGTAAGCTTCCTGGTGCAACCGGAAGTGGTAAGATTGACCCTAAACGTGGTTTTGATTTCACTCCCTGCTGTTAGTGAAAAACATTGCATTCAACCCTCTGTAAATCAGTCAGTTATTTGTGTAAAGACTTGAAGCTCAGGATTCTGTTAAAGTGTGACCCAATGAGGATATATGTTTACTTTCAGCTTCCTGTGACAACCAGAGTGCCTTAAATTGGGGTCATATGGGCTGTTTCTAAGGGTTAAAAAGGTCACATCCTTCCAAAATGTCAAATGTGTGATTAGGCAACCCTCATGAACCGGTACAAAATGACCAGTGGCGCCCCCCTGTGGCCGAACCCGGGTAGGGGATGTGTGGCTCCCCTAGGGGGTCTCTCCTAACCCGAACATGGATCCTTAGTCCACCCCTGGGGGCCCCTCGTTCCATCTTCCCCATCTACACCTGGTAACCCGTTCGATCACCCTGTGGCGCTATCCCGGTGGCCGACTTCCATGACTTAAGTAGGCAGCCTGAGCCTTCTTCTTTAAAGAAGATGCATTTGCTCCTTAAGGGCTTATTTTGTCAAAATATGTGAAAATGAAAAAAATAACAATGCAGAAGTACATGAAATGATCAAACTTAACAAACTGCTATCTTCAAATGTGAAATAGTTGTGTTACATAGATGTCCAATAAGATGCCCTCTCTTCTTGAAAGAAGAGCTATCTTCTCCCTAGAGAGTAATATAGACTATACAACTTTCTCTATTGTCAATCATTTCAGTTTCATCTTTAGCTTTTGCTTGATAAGGACAAAACTGCCATAGACTGACTTGCACTGACTTACGTGACCATATGGTGGTGCTGTGGACTCATACATCGACTGGACTCCGATCTAGAGTCTGAGGATATCAAGAACATATCATTCACTACTATCTTAAACTTTATTGTGAATACTGAAGTTCCATAAAAAAAACAAAAAAACATCATTTAGCAGACACTCTTATCCAGCTCGACTGCATTTTTTTATTTTACTGGCCCCCCGTGGGAATCGAACCCACAACCCTGGCATTGCAAACACCATGCTCTACCAACTGAGCTACACAGGACTGCAGAAATATGTGACTTAATGTATCTGAGTGGACTACAGAAGTACAGTAGGTTTACACTCTTATCTATAATCAAAACATTTAATGATTTGCTGTCAACTCCATACATCATAATTCAATATTCCATCAATATACTTTCATCAACCATTATTAACAAGTCTAGGTCGAAAAGGCTTCTTAACAGCTTCTACCCCCAAGCCATAAGACTCCTGAACAGCTAATCAAATGGCTACCCAGACTATTTGCATTGTGCTTGTACACCCCCACTGTATATAGCCTCGCTACTGTTATTTTACTGCTGCTCTTGATTTATTTGTTATTTTTCAATTTTTCTTATTTTTCATTTTTTTACTTATCTATTTTTTACTTCAGTTTTACTTTAGTAAATACTTTCTTAACACTTATTTTTCTTAAAACTGCATTGTTGGTTAAGGGCTTGTAGGCATTTCACTGTAAGGTCTACACATGTTGTATTCGGCGCATGTGACATATACAATTTGATTTGATTTGACACCTGTGATAATAAAAATAAACCTTTAAAGTCACCAAAATTCTTGTAGTTTACTGGTAAACCGTAATAACATATATCCGCCAGCAACTTCGGGACATTAGATCGACAGGTACAAACCGCGATTTCGAATTCAACTCTGACTCAGCTGTACCCTTGTTCACACCGGACCCTATTCCTTTGTTTCCTGGGCTAAGAATACGCCGCAGGACGGCAGAGGGCTGGGGTCTTGGTGAGACTGAGATTCAAATAAAATCGCCGGCACTCCCCTCTGTTTTATTGGCAAATGTCCAGTCACATGAGAATAAGATGGATGAGCTTCATTCTAGACATGAAAAGCTGCAATTTTATATGCTTTGCAGAAACCTGTCTGACTAAATCTATGAACATAGAACTACAGTTGAAGTCGGAAGTTTACACAGACTTAGGCTGGAATCATTCAAACTAGTTTTTCAACCACTCCACAAATTTCTTGTTAACAATCTATAGTTTTGGCAAGTCGGTTAGGACATATACTTTGTGCATGACACAAGTAATTTTTCCAACAATTGTTTACAGACGGATTATTTCACTTATAATTCACTGTATCACAATTCCAGTGGGTCAGAAGTTTACATACACTAAGTTGACTGTGAATTTAAACAACTTGGAAAATTCCAGAAAATGATGTCATGGCTTTAGAAGCTTCTGATAGGCTAATTGACATCATTTGAGTCAATTGGAGGTGTACCTGTGGATGTATTTCAAGGCCTACCTTCAAACTCAGTGCCTCTTTGCTTGACATCATGCGAAAATCTAATTGTAGACCTCCACATGTCTGGTTCATCCTTGGGAGCAATTTCCAATTGCCTGAAGGTACCACGTTCATCTGTACAAACAATAGTACAGAAGTATAAACACCATGGGACCACAAAGCCGTCATATCGCTCAGGAAGGAGACGCGTTCTCTCTCCTAGAGATGAACGTACTTTGTTGCGAAAAGTACAAATCAATCCCAGAACAACAGCAAAAGACCTTGTGAAGATGCTGGAGGAAACAGGTACAAAAGTATCTATATCCACAGTAAAACGAGTCCTATATCAATATAACCTGAAAGGCTGCTCAGCAAGGAAGAAGCCACTGCTCCAAAACAGACTACGGCTTGCAACTGCACATGGGGACAAAGATCATACTTTTTGGAGAAATGTCCTCTGGTCTGATGAAACAACTTATTGTGGGAAGCTTGTGGAATGCTACCCGAAACGTTTGACCCAAGTTAAACAATTTAAAGGCAATGCTACCAAATACTAATTGAGTGTATGTAAACTTCTGACCCACTGGGAATGTGATGAAAGAAATAAAATATTAAATAAATAATTCTCTCTACTATTATTCTGACATTTCACATTCTTAAAATAAAGTGGTGATCCTAACTGACCTGAGAATGGGAATTTGTACTAGGATTAAATGTCAGGAATTGTGAAAAACTGAGTTTAAATGTATTTGGCTAAGGTGTATGTAAACTTCCGACTTCAACTGTAAGTGGTTTCTCCATGCAGCGACACGATCGAACGACGGTGGCCTCTGGCAAATCCAAAGGGGTAGGGGTGTCCATCTTCATAAACAACAACTGGTGCACTGCTTCCAGTGTGAAGGAAAATCAAGATTTTGCTCAGCTGACATAGATTACCTCTTGGTAAGCTGCAGACCTTCTATCTACTAAGAGAGTTCTCATTCATAATTGTGACCCGTTTCAGGAAGAAAGGCATATGTCGCACGTCACTATTTCACAGGAGAGGGACATTTATTTATTTATTTTTTAATCTAAATGCGTTTTATGGCAGAAATGCCTTCTGGAACATGTGAACTTTCATGTGCTTTAATAACAAACGTGTATGCCATCTGTAAATACTAATACAATTATTACATTATGAGCCTAGTTGGTTTAGCCATGGAAAAAGACAGGAACCTTCCCGCTAGCCATGATTGGCTGAGATGATGAATGTGCTGGAAATGCCGAGAGATGAGTTCGGATTGGTCTGCTATGTAGCACACTTCTGTCTATAACATGAGCTGTTCAGTATGTGTAGATAATCCTTGCTACTGTGGCTTTTTTTGAAAGATATAATGGAGAACTGCAAAAGTGTTGCTACTGCTCTCAACAACATTGCTTCCCTGAATTTAGCAGGCGCTATCGACAAAGATCAGTGGGAAAAACTTGTGTTGGACTACTTTCTGGAGGACGATCGTGCTATGCTGACTCTCTCTGAATCTGTCATTGAACCAGACATTGTAGAGTCTTCTGATGACAGTGATGGGGAAGAAATTACGATCAACAGTGGAAAGAGTTGACTGAGTTTTGAATTCAGTGGAATGCTAATTGGAAGCAGACTATGATAGCTAAGGAGATGGAGAACATTCTGGTGTTTGATTGCAAATGCGGAGGGAGTCGAAAAGAGAACACAGAAGGCTGTTATATAAAATACCTGTCATTGGATTACGTCTTCAAACTAAGGGCAACCATGGTGTCCATAACAGAGAGGGAGAAGAGTCTAGCTAGCTACATTTTCAGATATTATAAGTTTCTAATTTTGTCAGAACGTCGTTTTCCTTGCAAGTTAAAGCGTACTGTTAGCTAGCTAGCTAACGTTAGCTGGCTGGCTCGCTAGCTAATGTTATGTGTATGATCTGTGTAGTAATATTATTAGTATCTCAGAAATCCATTTGCATTGCTAGTTAAAACCTAATGTTAGCTAGCTAGTTAACATTGAACCTCGTTGGTTAGCTTTAGCTACCTGCAGATTCATACTACAGCATTTCATGCATGGTGGCTAGCTATGACAATCGGTTTGTATTGCTAGTACTGTATGGGTTAAGATTATGGCTAATTGTTTAGCTAGCTAGCTAACTTACATGTCTAAACAAAATACCACATCGCCAGATGATTACATGATCTGTATACTAATATTATTCATATTGTTGGGATTTAATTTGGTTGTTGAAATACAAGAGTTTAACCTTTGGATAGAAATTGGTTACTCAATATCAGATAACTTGTTTGTTGAAATACAAGAATTTAACCTTTGGATAGAAACTGTTGGTTTCTCAATATCAGATACCCAGGGTATAGATATTCTACTCAAGGAAGCGGTGAGTGTGACTAACTGTCAGTGGAGTTATCAGCTGTTAAGTCACGATAGGCCGTATCTCTGTGGTTTTACTAAAAAGAACAGAACAAGGAGTAAAGTTGCTATGAAACAGGGCTGATTAAGGACATCAATTTGAGGACATCTGCCAGAGACAGAACTACGCCTGGCAATTCAGCGCCTAGGGGTTGGGACCAACCCGCGCGCCAATGAACAGGCGGCAAGTCTAAACCACGCCCAGCCTCTGCTCTGACAGGCCTGTTCAGAAACAGGAACTATCTCTGTCAAGGGTATTTAAGGAAGAACATGTGAGACAGCCGCCAGTTCTCTGATCTCCCTGCGTGGTGCATCAGTGAGCCTGTATACGAACCCTCATACTTATCATTTATACATTTGCATTTAATAAACTTAGCTTGATTTGCAATAACTACAATGATGTCTTTCATTCCAATACCAGATTTGAATTGACGCACTCTTACAATTGGTGACCCCGACTGTGATCTGGTAGCGGAACTTCGCTGGGATTCGTCCAGCCCATTGGACATCGCTGTCGTCGGACGGTGTGTTTCACAAAGAGACCGGTCTTCTATAAAAGGTTAGCAGATACCTATTGTTATACAACTGAAATCTGCATATTGGCATTATCCAAATTATTTTGTGAAACACCTGTTTGATGTAAGTGAATTCTATTTAATACATTAAAATTAACTAAATTTATTATACTAATTGACAAATGCAAATTGGTTGATAAATATGTGGGTTAAAGCCATGGCCTAATTATATATGGTTGTAGCCTGTATAATTAATGCTTTTACCGTGTATGGTTGTAGCCAGCACGAGAGAAAAAAGGGTTGGAGCCCTGTAGTTTTTATAAGTTACCGTGTATGGTTGTAGCCAGCACGAGAGAAAAAAGGGTTGGAGCCCTGTAGTTTTTATAAGTTACCGTGTATGGTTGTAGCCAGCACGAGAGAAAAATGGTTGGAGCCCTGTAGTTTTTAGAAGTTACCGTGTGTGGTTGGAGCCAACACGAGAGAAATAACTGTTTATGTATGTGATTAAGTTTAACTCACAAGGGTTGGAGCCCTGTGGTTATATAGACGATCAAAATTAGTTTACATATGGTTGGAGCCTATATAAACTGAATTGGAAATTATATGTGGTTGTAGCCAGTATAATACGCTGTCTATTGGGACTACCCAATAAGCGTGCAAAATAATTAGGAATAATAACTGTGTTCATGTATTGTATGTGTTGAATGTTATTACTGTATAGAATTGTGATAAGTGGTCCTCTGTAGCTCAGCTGGTAGAGCACGGCGCTTGTAACGCCAAGGTAGTGGGTTCGATCCCCGGGACCACCCATTCACAAAAAAAAATGTATGCACGCATGACTGTAAGTCGCTTTGGATAAAAGCGTCTGCTAAATGGCATATTATATTATTATATTATTACTAAAATTATGACAACAAGATAAAATTATCCTAGTAAATAGTAATATAAAAATTAACATATATCCTACAGACAAAACGAACGATTACATAATCTAGTGGCGTGAATTTAATTACGCATAACAACATTAATAAGAATGGCAGAAACAACATTGAAAATTTTAAAATCAACCTTAGAAGTTAATGGGGGAAAGGATGGTAGAGTGGAAAAGAAGAGGAGAAAAATTGTACAAAAAATGGCTGACTGATGGTTCGATACATGCAAGGGACGGTATCCCTATGCAGGGTGAACCAAAAGCAATATTAGAAGCAATGAGAAGAAAGATACGAAAAACAGAAGAGGACTAGAAAAGTGGAGGAGAATCCAGGAGTGGGAAGACCAAAGACGCAATGGAGAAAGCCCGAATAAAAGAGAGAATCGGACTGGCGATGCTTGAAAAACTGAAGAAAATGTCAGATGAAAGAGGCTGTTCACGACTATATCCCGCACTTCCCACGGCTCCACCACCTTATGAGGTGCCCCTAAAAACAATGGCACCCGTGATCGATGTTGCTAGAAAAATCAGCTATCAACACCGAACAGATAAAGGAGAGAAAGGGGTGTGGGTGAATCGTAGAGATAGAAGGGAGGAAGTAAGTGCTCTATTGGAAGCAGTAGCTGATCTGAATAAAGGAGTGTCGGAATTGAGCCGACTGAAGGGAAGTGGGAGCGGAAGGTAAGAAGAAGGTGAAGAAGAGAGAGAAAGTACCAATGAAGAGAGAAGAGAAGAAGAATGGGGAGGCTTGTCTACTATAAGAAGAGGAGAAACGACGAGAAGAACTGAAGAAAATAGAAGAGGAAGTGAGACAGAGGGAGGGGCTGGAGAGAGCGAAAGTGTGGCTTTTGGAGCCAGAAAAGACTGGCAGTTGGCTGGGAACGCATGTGGGTATCTGACGAGAGAATGTTCTAAACTTGCTCACCGAACGCAGACGTGCGTCATGGGTGAGAAAGTAGAGAATATTTACATTTGCATTTTTGGTAATTTGGCAGACGCTCTTGTCCAGAGCGATTTATGGGAGCAATTGGGGTTGAGTGCCTTGCTCGAGGGCACATCGGCAGATTTTTCGCCTGGTCGGCTCGGGGATTGTAACCGGCGACCTCTCGGTTGTTGGCGCGGCACTATTGGTCACTAAACTGCCAGCCGCCACATATGAGTTTAAGATTGTGGCGTTGTTGGATAATATGATGGCGGAATAAACTGACCATAAGTAATGTTGTTTTAGACGTAATGTATAATATAGTACAAAGCAAATAGAGGGTTAAATTGAACTAATTATCATGGAAGAGCTAACGTAGTACAGTGAGGACAGGAACAATATAAGGGGAGACAGATTTTCCTAGGGGATTGAGTAAATAATTGATAATGGATCATTTGAGATGAGATCACATGTAGCAGAGATAGGGTAATCAATTAAATAATCATTGTATACTCGAGGAATTTTGAGTGGTTTAATGAATTAGATATGAGGAATTAGAATGATACAAACAATTATTGATGGGTTAAGACTGGGGATATCATGTTTTGTGTGTATCACCATCTTTAGATTATAACTAGGAGAAAGAGATTAGCTCATCTCAGTTAGGCAGTATTTAGGTCATAAAAGTGAGCTATCAAATTGAGTGAGGCCTGGCTATTTGTGATTGTTTTTTTTTCAAATTGGGTTAAAATGGGTTCACAGAGCCAGAGGCTGTACAGAGAAAGGACGAGCCCCCATGTTGCCCTAGTGAAAGAACATTCAGAGGAATGGTTATCACTAGGTAAATGGATAAAACAGGGAAGAGAAAAAAACATTACTGACTGGCAGAATACACCAAATGGGGATCAGTATGGCCACTCCACTGGGAGATATAGAAGAAAGTTGAATTGGAGAGCAAAAACCCAGCCCAGAGTCCACCTGGAGATAAGTTTTAACGGATGACAGGAAGAGATTTTCTTAACTCAGGAACAGGAGGCTGAGTTAGCAGCAATTCCGTTCAAATTATGGTCACAAGGACAGCAGATGTAGGACTAATTAAGGGGGTAGCTCCAGTACAAGTGATTCCTCGATTCGATAATAGACCATACCAAAAGCAATATACTATGAAACCAGAAGCAATAAAAGGGATAATAATAATAATAATAATAATGTGCCATTTAGCAGACGCTTTTATCCAAGGCGACTTGCAGTCATGTGTGCATACATTTTTGTGTATGGGTGGTCCCGGGGATCGAGCCCACTGCCCTGGCGTTACAGGCGCCGTGCTCTGCCAGCTGAGCTACAGAGGACCACCTGAGCTACAGGGATAACACCTACATTTGAGCATTTACTTAAGGGAGGGGTGATAATTCCTGTAGATGAGGTACAATGAAACTCTCGAGCATTTCCTGTTAGAAAGGAGGCACCTAGCGCCGACTGGAGGATGGTCATGGACTTGCAGGGGGTTAATAGAAATATCATTCCCAGAGTTCCATGTGTACCAGAGAACTCCTATTTTACAGTGATAGATTTAGCTAATGCTTTCTTTAGTATCCCAGTTCATCCGGATAGTCAGGGGTGGTTTGGCTTTACTTTTCAGGGAAGGAAATGGACTTAGGTTAGGATGCCTCAAGGCTACTCGGAAAGTCTTACAATCTTAGCCCAGGCTATAACTAGGAATTTGGGAAAGTTTGAACCTAGGGAAGGAAGCAAATGTTAGTTTATGTAGATGATATTCTATTGGCTAATCCCACTCAGGAGGGATGTAAGAAGGATACAATCCAATTGTTAACCTTCCTGGCAGAACAGGGACACAAAGTGAGCAAAAGAAACTTCAACTTTGGCAGAGCGAGGTCATTTACCTAGGACACACTATAACACAGGAGGGGCGAATGTTAAACTCATCCAGGAAAACTGCTATATTTGAAGCGCCTAAACCGTTAAAACAAAAAACAAATGATGAGCTTTTTGGTAATGATAAACTCCTGTAAAAGCTTGGGTACTCCATTATGTACTGCATACGGGTAAATTAAGTGATCTTATCTATGGGAAGGCAATGGCAGCCCATGGTAAAGTAATTTGGAACTCTAAGGAGGCATACATACATCAGGGATGTTATCCAAATGGTAGAGAGTAAGAGGGATATGACATTGGTAGTGATTTACAGATGATGAGGTTTTTGGTGGGCTATTAGATATAACTGGGTTAATCATGAACATAGAGGTTTTTATTCTTTGTTGCTAGACAGAAGACTTAGGTGAACTAGAAATAGACTTGTCATGTCCAACAATTAGTCTTCAGGTCAAGCCCGGGAGAGCCTGGGTAGAACAGAGTTTGAACTAAACATAAGTGTTTTTACAAGATAAGAGATTGATTGATTGGATTACTAATTGATTCTGAACTGGGTGAAAGTTGAATTTAGCTGCCATAAAAGACAAAGGAAGTGGGAGGAGCAATAAAGAAGCAAAAGACAATCTCAAAAATGATAGGCATGGCAATTGGATGATAAATTACATAAGGATGGTTTAGAAAGGTGGTAATATTGACACATGGGCAAATCATGTGTCAAAAAGGGGGGAGTGATAGGATTAAATAATAATGATAGGATTAAATAAAAATAAAAAAACAACAATAGAAATTGAGAGCTCAACATGTATGTGAAGATAGTTTATTAACCACACCCGTATGTCAGAGGTTTTGTGCCCCACAGGTGAACTAAAGGAGAAGGTGACCCACTCTATCTCACCAGGGGACTGGGTGTGGATCCAGTCCGGAAGCAGGCCTGTTGGGAAGGGCCCTATCAAGTCCTATTAGATCCACCTGGGTGCATGTCACACACTGCAAAAGGTAAACCCAGTTACACCTGATGAACAAACACAGAGTTAGGAGAAAGAACCGATCACCACTGGGGCTCGGGGGTTGGCTCCTTAACGAAGATTCCCTTACCCTGTCTGATCATCCCTGTGTGAGTTCGGTAGAAGGTGAAGCAATGGGTTGGCGTCTGACATGTTCTCAGGGCGAGGTGGGGATTCACAGGTCTCCTGACGGTAGGTAGCTGTCTGATTGTGGGGGCCATATTCCTAACACACACGGACCCTCCTGTTTCAGCCAGAAGTGGTAGTTAACCTAACACAAGTTTAAAAGGCATAGGAGACAGCTAGACGTAGGGAAAGGGGAAATACTAGGGACCTTAGGGAAGGACATCACCAATCTCCATACACAGTTTAGGGACAGGTGTAGTATTGCGAAAGTAGGGAATTATCAGAAATGGCAGTGCGACCCATATAAGGGTAGGTACTGTCTGAAAGTCTGAATTATGCTAAAACAGATTACAGACCTGACAAGTGAGATATCTTCTTCAACTGGGGCACCCTATAGAGTAAATCTCTCTGAGGGAGGTAGTGAGACAGTGCAAACTATAGACCTGAAGGAAGTAGTACAGATGGAGACGGAGTAAATAGATTTTAACCTGTGGTTGGAATGAATTCAGTATACGGTCTAAAGAGGACTGTTATGCCTGTAGGACAGCCAAACCAAGGTTAACAACTACTCCGTTCCCCTTGACAGGCTTTAACTCTGTGTCAGGTTTATCCTCCATGCAAGCCACCTGGGAATGTGGTGGAAGAGTCTTATGGTAACTTGCACTATCTGTATCCCCCGATAACAAAGTCATCCCAACCTGGGTTGCCTTAGTTTGAAGTCTCAGGGGATTCTAATTGTTTTTCTTGGACTAGTAAGATAGGATACAGGGTAGGGCCTCTTAGCTCCTGCTCCCACACAGAGAATGTCACAACTAAAAGAGACCATGACTAATCTCTCCTCTTTGTTGCAGCCAGAGGATTTTAGGAACCAAAACTAGGCCCGTGCTGACATCTGATGGATGTGTGGTGATAACTGATTGTGAACTCACCTACATACGCAAACAATCAAACGTGTCAGAGACTGGTGAGTTGTCACGTAGAAAGTAAGACCTCCTCCTGGGATCCTTTGATGAAACGATCCTGTGATGGGATAGGAGCACCTCGAGGGGTTCCAGAAAAATTCAAAGCTAGGAATCAGATCGCAGTTGAGTTTGAATCAAGTATTTTCTGGTGGTCAACAATTAATAAAAACATAGATTGGATAAATTATAAAGATTTATAAACCACACTCGTGATGCAATAAAGGGATTAGCTGAGCAGACAGCGGTAACTAGCTTAATGACATGGCAGAATAGAATAGCTTTAGATATGCTTTTGGCTGAGCGGGACGGGGTTTGTGTTCTGTTTGGATATATGTGCTGTACTTTCATCTCCAACAACATAGCACCGGACGGGCCCGTGACCAAAGCGCTTGAGTGACCATCACCACGCTGGCGAACGAACTGGTTGAGAACTCTGGTATTGATAACTCCATAAATGGGGGTATCAAGCCATTCACTGAGGGTAAACACAGACAAGAAAGACGTATGGTATCACAGGACACATTGTGCTAAAGATATAACTCCGGGGAGAACTCTAGATCAGGTACAACAGGACTTAGCAACAGAAGGGGAGTGATGTTGATGTTGTGGTTAGTAGTGGGGTTGAGCTTAGGGGAAGTAGTGTTCACAGCCCCCACCCAGTACCATAACATAGTCACTACCTTACAGGAAGGGGAATCTCAAGTGGTGTCCCTGGAACCATGTAAAATTTGGTCATGGAGAAATAGGGCTAGTGGAACTGGGGACATAGGTTGCATTTACAATCAGAAGGATAACTGCAACAAACTATATCCATATGTATTGCAAAGGGACATTTATCTGTGTGAAGGGAAATTGTGTCCATACTGGGATTATGTGGTCACAAATGTTGGCACATTTTGGGAATGGAGAAGGGGTTATCCATATGCATTAAAAGACGCTTCTAAAGCGGGAAGGTTTTCAATAATAAAGGGTGTGCAGCGACCCAGAGGGGGTGCTTGTAAAGGCGATGAAATTCTGCTAACCATCCAAGACATTAAACTTACAGATGCAGGGGTGTACACCCTAGCAGCAGTGCGATCCGGACCAGACACCATGGGGGTGTTCACCCTTGCAGTTACGCCTAAACCTGCGAGGAGGGACAAACAGACCCAGTTGAACAGCACCACCACTCCAGAACCGACTCAGACTCGGCCCACTAGGGAATCAGATCCTGTACCAGTAATTAATGTTAGGGATATAACGGACAGCAATCAGCTGGGAACAGAGACTGGCTATGGAGGGAATGATAACACCTGGTTGGCATACATGAGGTATACTGCTAGGACATTGGGAAGACAGGATTGTGTTGTTTGTGGTCATGCGAGACCTGGGTTGGCAACTCACCCATTCGCCTTAGGAGAACGGGAAGGATGGCAGTGCATATTAGATGAGTTCTATCACTCAGCGCCAAACACAACCCTTTGCAAGACCTTAAGTTTAATTTTCCCTGAGGTTCCCCCACAGAAAGCACCGGTAGGTGTTAAAGCTTATGGGGGTAATTACAGTTGTATCACGGGGACAGGTGCGGGAAATAATTATGGTAGGCTGCCACCTGGGGACTGTGTAGTAAACATAACTATGAACAGCACGTGGCCTGTAGAAGGCAAGAACCAGACAAAGGAAGTAGCTGATGTCTGGTGGATCTGTGGCCCTAATAGAAGGCTGACTCCAATCCTAGAGGGGGATTGGAAGGGCACATGTGCACTGGCAAATTTAATTGTACCTCTGACCATTATTGATGTTTCCTCAGACCAGCTTTTGGGTATTTCTCAAAAAACTCCCGACAGGGAGTCGAGAAGAGTAAGGCGTAGTGCTCCATGGTCAGCAGGAGAGGATATTGGCACCAATATACTGGGTGTGCCCGTGGGAGTGCCATTACAATTCCAGGCACTTAACAGGAATGATGGCTTATGGCACTTATTGCCTATTATAGGTCCTGCTATTGATGCTGCCAAACAACGGTCTTGGATAAATTACATTTACTATAATCAACAGCGTTTTGTTAACTACACCCGCATCACCCTGACTGGAATGTCAGAACAACTAGAAGCCACTTCCAGGGTTGCCAGACAGAACAGGTTAGCGCTTGATATGATGCTTGCCAACCAGGGAGGAGTATGTATAATGTTTGGGGAACAATGCTGTACGTTTATTCCTAACAATACTAGTCCTGATGGAAGCATCACGAAGGCCCCTGGTTGGCCTGGACAAACTGTCAGCTGAAATGACAGGTATGGCTGGTGTAGGGAGTGGTGGGCTGTTCTCCTGGATGGGTGGCTGGTTCGGTGAGTATACATCTATGGTGGTTACTGGATTCCTGACCCTAATACTTGTGTTTTTACTGTTAATGTGCTGTTCTGCTTGTATCGTCCCTTGCCTCAGGAAGTCAGTAGTAGACGTCGTGCAGGCTTCGGGCATGATGCCATTGCTACAGGCCCACGAAGAAGAGTCTGCTGCTGACCCTGAGACCAAGCTGAACGATCCATGGTTTGCCTAAAAACATATATCACTGTTTGGCTGATACAATGTAAACATTTTTATATTTTTTCCACTGTGATTGTTGTTCCTCCTGATGTGAAGGTAAAGGATTCCTGGGTGGCTGGTAGCCAACTCAGTACATGTTAGGTGTAGGGTAGGACTTGATGGTTTTCTACTACTTACAGATTTTTAATTGAATTGGTGTGTTATATTTTCCCTCATTTTTGTGATGATTTTTGGTATGTGACACCTTTTGGGGGTGTCAAGGGGGACTCTAAAAGTTCCCACTTTTTGCTTAAAGCTTGCTAATCACACCTAGCAGGTGTGAAAAGGGGGATTGTTGGGATTTAATTTGGTTGTTGAAATACAAGAGTTTAACCTTTGGATAGAAATTGGTTACTCAATATCAGATAACTTGTTTGTTGAAATACAGGCCTGTTCTGACAGGCCTGTTCAGAAACAGGAACTATCTCTGTCAAGGGTATTTAAGGAAGAACATGTGAGACAGCCGCCAGTTCTCTGATCTCCCTGCGTGGTGCATCAGTGAGCCCGTATACGAACCCTCATACTTATCATTTATACATTTGCATTTAATAAACTTAGCTTGATTTGCAATAACTACAATGATGTCTTTCATTCTAATACCAGATTAGAATTGACGCACTCTTACAATATCTCAGAAATTCATTTGCATTGCTAGTTATAGCCTAATGTTAGCTAACAAAAGACTCCACTTTGCCAGATGATTACATGACCCATCAAGTTAGCCAGGTGTGTCTGGGGGTGATTATGGCCATCTATTGTATTTCATGAACAAGTGAACAGCTCTAGACAATAGAGACCCATCTTCTTAGCTAGATGTGGCTGGGGGGTGGTTATAGCCTCTCTTTCACATGACCCATCAATTTAGAGAAGTGTGTCTGGGTAAGCCTCATCTAAAAATGCTAAATAATGTTATCTGGAATTTGTCTTTCAGCATCAGTAGAACACGGCCGACTCTCCTCCACCAGTCATACAAGGAGAATGGTCTAATGCCTCCCATCAAAAAGAGAGCCGGCCCAAGCAAGCACAGGTTACACCTGAAGCATGAGGACTTGTAGCAAGTAGTGAACTTCATCAACAACTATGCAGAGGATAATGCAATAATATAACCAGGACACCACCCAGGAAACAAACACCTGCAATCAGTAGTCTGTCCTGCTTGATTGATTGTCCATCAACTGTGACAGGGAAGTGTTGATAGAAGAGGTTCAAGGCCTGTGCCTCATCCAACTTTTGGCTGCTGGACAATGCTCCTGTTCCATAACTTGTGCTTGCACAGGAAGGGCCTGCAGTCTCGCTACTTGAAAAAAGGAAAATAAGAAAAATGTGTTAGCCATATGTAACAACATTTACAAGACATTGTAAACTGTCATTTATATAATTAGTGTAAATACTTACTCAGATTCACTGGACATGGCAACTTTGGAGATCAGCTTCAATAACATGCAGGCATTGCCTGGTGTCTTCATGCACTAGTGCCTGTCAGCTGTAGCAGTTGTATGGGCCAAGTAGTCAGCAACAACTGCCATCTCTGTGTCTGTGAAGCTGGCTTTGATATTTGTCAAAAAAATGTGTCTTGCTACCTGGCTCGTGACGTTGGGAGTTGGTATCTGATGAAAGAACAAGAAAAAACAGTTTTGATTTTAGAAAACTGTACTGTCAAAAAAGTATTGTGTAATGATAAAAAACTGTGTTCTACTTAACAGTGTTGTACTTACTTGGCATGAAACCTTTGTAGGTCATTGGAAGGGTTGTAGATGGCTCTTCCAGTTGTGGAAATGAAGAATCTCTCATCTTCTTTCACGTCATCAAAATTTTGAAGAAAAGCTGGTTGAACGTGTCGGTAGTACATATCCAACCACTGAAAATGTAGACAAAAAAAACATATTTACCAGGTTTGTATTAAATCAATCACATTCACAATAACTAGATTGTGGTAAACATACTTACTGCGTCTTCCTCCTCGTCTAATGAAACGGTTGCCACTTGCTGTGTCCCTGTCTTGTGTTGCTTAACCCCGATGACTGTCCATTTCTCACCATTTGGCAACTTGCACGACTCCCTTGAGAGCCATTCGTTCAGCTACAATAGGAAATGTGACATATCAATAAAACATATGCCAAAAAAATTTATATGATTCAACATTATAGCAAATATATGACATTAGTTAACTTACGGTCATATTTTTTACAACTCCAGCCCTTTGGAGATGTTTCAGCATGAGCAGAGACTCCAGGTAGTACAGAATGAGCAGTTGTTCATTTTCGTCCAATGATTCTTCACTCATGGCCTTCCTAATGACACCCAGAAAGTCTTTCTTAGCCACCTCCAAGATTGCCAAACATTATTTTGGTGTCTTCGCGACTGTCACCATCTGTGTATACCTGCAGAAAAACAATAATACATTAATGATTTGCAGAACGTCAATAATACACACTTAAAATGTAACATACATTTCTGTGAGGATCTATTTTAAATATATACCTTTTCCCAGTAATATCATGAGACACTTGCTTGCTCATGGACTTCTGGATGTCATTCAGGCACTCTTGGAAATGCTTGCATTGCTCATATAAGCCCCTGTCTGTCTGGATGAGGTTTGTTGCAGTAGTGTTGTAGCGAAGAAACCTCTTCAGATTCTTCGTGTAGTTTGCAGTGGTTTGCTTATTCTGTCCAATGTTTGCAAGCTTGGTAAAAAATAACCTGATTTTTTCCAAGTCATGGACAAAATCCAGTGACCGTTTGGTGGAGTCTATGCACAACAAAAACCTTGACACATTTGCAACCTGTACATCAAAATGAAAATAATGTTAGTTACATAGTTAATAACTACTTTAGAATGTAGTAATTCTTATTAAAATATTTCAATAATTAAAGTAAAATTGCTGTACATACCTCCTGTTTGAAATTGGGAATGTTGTGGTCGTCGCGGAGATATTTGCCAAATCCAGCCAGCAGATCACAATCCAGAGGGTGCTTTTGGTATAAACCACTGCTTTGCATCGCCTTTCTCAATTTGTTGTCCCATGAATAGTTCATTGGTCTGGAAAACATTTGGTATGCAGATTAGAATAAATCAAATACATCCATGTTCACTTATACACTTATGTGTAGTACTTGTTCAAGAGATTATTTATATTTGTATTTACTTACGGTTGGTACAAGGCAGACTGGTCATCCTCCATTTTGATGTCTGATTCTGCATCTACATCTGCATCTTCAGTTAGTGCCAACACATGAGCCACTTCCACTTGGCTGAAATATCATACAGATAAACAAAACATTTATATTATATTATAATCAAACATAATTGGAAAACTGTTGAAATAAATTAAAATAATATGTAACTTGCATATATATTATTTTATCAGTGTAAAAAATATCTTACCCATGTGATTGTTTGACTACTGGCTTGGTCTTAACAATGTGACCAGTTTGTTCAAGCTTCTGGATCAGGAGTCGGAGTGCATCTTGTTGTGTAATGATACAGCTGAGTGAGCTGCAGTCAAAGATCCTGCCTTGCCAAAGATGCCCTATCATGGAATCTCGGGCAGCAGCAACTTCTTGAATAATCTCTTGTTTTGGTTTTAGCTTCATGCACACTCTGCTGAGGTGTCGAGAGATGTTGTCCTGGTTGTTCAAGCAAAATCTGCAGACAAGAGTGATCCTTCTTTGTTTTCTGTAAGACAATAAATGCACAAGAAGTTCATGTAATGAAGTTACTACTTAATAAAACATATACAGCATGATTTACAAACAAATAAAATATTGGTTGCCAAGTGATTTCAGAAAAATGTTGCACAATAAATAGCAATATGTCAATACTTATACACCTATTATTACTAGTGTTAGCAGAGCTACTACAAACATTAATAACAGCAAGATAATAATAGTCATATACATTGAATAATTAAAGAGATAACTTACCCTGAACCATTAGCAGTTCCAGATGCCATCTTTCTCCAAAAGGAAGGAAGTAATAGGAATTTTTCAAAGAAATCTCTGAAGAATAAGGAAATAAGCAATAATCCAAAATCTCAGCTCCCAAGAGTGTTGCCTTTGCTCTCAATTGGAAGTTCTGTTCTGAACTAGATTATGTTCTGGTGCCTTGGTCAATATATGTACAATCAGAAAGGCCCAACCCTTTTCCTCATTAAAATATTCCATTCAGGGTAAATTGACACATTAGCAGATGAATTGATCACAGATCAAGTGATAAATTGCCAAGCCCCATTAAAATAAAAATTAGGTACCATTACAATATGGTATAGAATATCACTTCACTCCTCACAATAGCTCTAGCACCTTTGGGTACAATCCTCAGATCTTCTGTGGAGAACATTCAGTTTCCATAGGGAATGAATGGGAGTCGCGTCTCCCGCCCTAGCTCCCGAACCGGGAGGACGAGACGAACACGGGGATACCAAGTTCTAGCAAATCCGATAAACTAGCGAGGAACTAGGGGTTGGGGGCAAATAAAGAGTAACATATGTGAAGAGCAGCTGTCTCTGACGTTTTTGGGGCAAGATATTGACATCCAGAAAGGTCTTAGGACAAGGCCCAAAATAAAGCCTGACCTAAATTTGAGGAGCTTCGGGGTGAGCTTCGTAGCTCCCGTACCGTAAGGATTACCTGTGTTGATTTTAAGCATCCTGGAGCAACCGGAAGTGGTAAGATTGATCCTAAACGTGGTTTTGATATCAATTAGTGAAAAACACTGCATTCAACCCTCTGTAAATCAGTCAGTTCTTTATGTAAATACTTGAAGCTCAGGATTCTGTAAAAGCGTATCCCAATGAGGACAAATGTTTACTTTCAGCTTCCTGTGACAAACAGAAGTCATACAGGCTGTTTCGAAGTGTTACTCTCATTTGAATAAAGTTGAAAGGCTGGGAGGATCTTTACATTTACATTTTTAGTCATTTAGCAGACGCTCTTATCCAGAGCGACTTACAGGAGCAATTAGGGTTAAGTGCCTTGCTCAAGTGCACATCGGCAGATTTTTCACCTAGTCGGCTTGGAACCAGCGACCTTTCGGTTAATGGCACTACGCTCTTAACCACTAAGCTACCTGTTAACCCACCATAATCTTTAGCTATTCCCTTCTTCACATCTGTCAGAGCTCTAGTCGGTCCAGTGAGGGGATCCATGCTCCCTCACCAGACAGTCACATATTCTATTCATCTTTACATCTTTACATGTTAAGCCAGTGCATCACTTTATTCCCAAACCACGGGTCACGGGTTCCCCTCCCCACCTATCAATTAAAAACAGTAAGAGACATTGTGATTGCTGTCTTCCACCCCCCACTCCAACCTCCCACTGTAAAGTCAAATCCAGTTCCGTTTCCACATAGGGTCCAGGCTGACCCCAAAAGTTCTGTTTTGATATTGTTTTGTTTGAGAGTTTGTTGGTCTGGGGAATGTGTGGTGAGGTGTGTGTATCTGTGTGTGCGTATCAGGTGGAGTGTGTATGTGTGCTTCGGGGTGAGAGCGGCAGAACCGTTGACACTAGAAACACAATTCAACCACAGAAACATTCCTAAGGTCCTCCCGATTTGCACAAGCCTACCCTTGACCATTTGGAATTAACCCTTAACAGTGAAAACAGGGTGTATTTATTCAAACAGTTGACCGTGACCTCACTTTCCATAGAAATACATTGCCTGTTGCACTAACTTCAACCTGATGCTTATGTGGGTTATGATTGCTACATCAAACTGTCTTCTATGACAACCCACCAGGCCACTATTAGGTTTACCTCTGTAAATCAGTCAGTTCTTTATGTAAAGACTTGAAGCTCGGGATTCTGTAAAAGTGTGTCCCAATGAGGATATATGTTTACTTTCAGCTTAAAATTGGGGTCATATGGGCTGTTTCGAAGGGTTAAAAAGGTCACATCCTTCCAAAATGTCAAATGTGTGATTAGGCAACCCTCATGAACCGGTACAAAATGACCAGTGCCCCCCTGTGGCCGAACCCGGGTAGGGGATGTGTGGCCCCCCTAGGGGGTCTCTCCTAACCTGACGATAGATCCTTAGTCCACCCCGGGGCCCCTCGTTCCATCCCCACCATCTAAACATGGTAACCCGTTCGATCACCCTGTGGAAAAGCGGGACTGAATCAGCTTAAAATGACCAGTAGACCTCCACATGTCTGGTTCATCCTTGGGAGCAATTTCCAAACGCCTGAAGGTACCACGTTCATCTGTACAAACAATAGTACGGAAGTATAAACACCATGGGACCACGCAGCCGTCATACCGCTCAGGAAGGAGACGTGTTCTGTCTCCTCGAGATGAACGTACTTTGGTGCGAAAAGTACAAATAAATCCCAGAACAACAGCAAAGGACCTTGTGAAGATGCTGGAGGAAACAGGTACAAAAGTATCTATATCCACAGTAAAACGAGTCCTATATCGACATAACCTGAAAGGCCGCTCAGCAAGGAAGAAGCCAATACTCCAAAACCGCTTGCAACTGCACATGGGGACAAAGATCGTACTTTTTGGAGAAATGTCCTCTGGTCTGATGAAACAAAAATATAACTGTTTGGCCATAATGACCATCGTTATGTTTGGAGGAAAAAGGGGGTTGCTTGCAAGCCGAAGAACACCATCCCAACCGTGAAGAACAGGGGTGGCAGCATCATGCTGTGGGAGTGCTTTGCTGCAGGAGGGACTGGTGCACTTCACAAAATAGATGGCATCATGAGGAAGGAAAAATATGTGGATATATTGAAGCAACATCTCAAGACATCAGTCAGGAAGTTAAAGCTTGGTCTCAAATGGGTCTTCCAAATGGACAATGACCCCAAGCATACTTACAAAATTGTGGCAAAATGGCTTAAGGACAACAAAGTCAAGGTATTGGAGTGGCCATCACAAAGCCCTGACATCAATCCTATAGAAAATGTGTGGCCAGAACTGAAAAAGCGTGTGCGAGCAAGGAGGCCTACAAACCTGACTCAGTTACACCAGCTCTGTCAGGAGGAATGGGCCAAAATTCAACCAACTTATTGTGGGAAGCCTGTGGAAGGCTACCCGAAACGTTTGACCCAAGTTAAACAATTTAAAGGCAATGCAACCAAATACTAATTGAGTGTATGTGGGTTATGACCCACTGGGAATGTGATGAAAGAAATAAATGCTGACATAAATCATTCTCTCTACTATTATTCTGACATATCACATTCTTAAAATAAAGTGGTGATCCTAACTGACCTAAGAATGGGAATTTGTACTAGGATTAAATGTCAGGAATTGTGAAAAACTTAGTTTAAATGTATTTGGCTAAGGTGTATGTCAACTTCCGACTTCAACTGTAAGTGGTTTCACCATGCAGCGACACGATCGAACGACGGTGGCCTCTGGCAAATCCAAAGGGGTAGGGGTGTCCTTCTTCATAAACAACAACTGGTGCACTGCTTCCAGTGTGAAGGAAAATCATGATTTTGCTCAGCTGACATAGATTACCTCATGGTAAGCTGCAGACCTTCTATCTACTAAAATAGTTCTCATTCATAATTGTGACCCGTTTCAGGAAGAAAGCCATATGTCGCACGTCACTATTTCACAGGAGAGGCACATTCATTTATTTTTAAGCAGTTTTATGGCAGAAATGCCTTCTGGAACATGTGAACTTTCATGTGCTTTAATAACAAACGTGTATGCCATCTGTAAATACTAATACAATTATCACATTATGAGCCTAGTTGGTTTAGCCATGGAAAAAGACAGGAACCTTCCCGCTAGCCATGATTGGCTGAGATGATGAATGTGCTGGAAATGCAGAGAGATGAGTTCGGATTGGTCTGCTATGTAGCACACTTCTGTCTATAACATGAGCTGTTCAGTATGTGTAGATAATCCTTGCTACCGTGGCTTTTTTTGAAAGATATAATGGAGAACTGCAAAAGTGTTGCTACTGCTCTCAACAACATTGCTTCCCTGAATTTAGCAGGCGCTATCGACAAAGATCAGTGGGAAAAACTTGTGTTGGACTACCTTCTGGAGGATGATCGTGCCATGCTGACTCTCTCTGAATCTGTCATTGAACCAGACATTGTAGAGTCTTCTGATGACAGTGATGGGGAAGAAATTACGATCAACAGTGGAAAGAGTTGACTGAGTTTTGAATTCAGTGGAATGCTAATTGGAAGCAGACTATGATAGCTAAGGAGATGGAGAACATTATGGTGTTTGATTGCAAATGCGGAGGGAGTCGAAAAGAGAACACAGAAGGCTGTTATAGAAAATACCTGTCATTGGATTACATCTTCAAACTAAGGGCAACCATGGTGTCCATAACAGAGAGGGAGAAGAGTCTAGCTAGCTACATTTTCAGATATTATACATTTCTAATTTTGTCAGAAAGTCATTTTCCTTGCAAGTTAAAGCGTACTTTTAGCTAGCTAGCTAACGTTAGCTGGCTGGCTCGCTAGCTAATGTTATGTGTATGATCTGTGTAGTAATATTATTAGTATCTCAGAAATCCATTTGCATTCCTAGTTAAAACCTAATGTTAGCTAGGTAGTTAACATTGAACCTCGTTGGTTAGCTTTAGCTACCTGCAGATTCATACTACAGCATTTCATGCATGGTGGCTAGCTATGACAATCGGTTTGTATTGCTAGTACTGTATGGGTTAAGATTATGGCTAATTGTTTAGCTAGCTAGCTAATTTACATGTCTAAACAATATACCACATCGCCAGATGATTACATGATCTGTATACTAATATTATTCATATCTCAGAAATTCATTTGCATTGCTAGTTATAGCCTAATGTTAGCTAACAAAAGACTCCACTTTGCCAGATGATTACATGACCCATCAAGTTAGCCAGGTGTGTCTGGGGGTGATTATGGCCATCTATTGTATTTCATGAACAAGTGAACAGCTCTAGACAATAGAGACCCATCTTCTTAGCTAGATGTGGCTGGGGGTGGTTATAGCCTCTCTTTCACATGACCCATCAATTTAGAGAAGTGTGTCTGGGTAAGCCTCATCTAATAATGCTAAATAATGTTATCTGGAATTTGTCTTTCAGCATGAGTAGAACACGGCCGACTCTCCTCCACCAGTCATACAAGGAGAATGGTCTAATGCCTCCCATCAAAAAGAGAGCTGGCCCAAGCAAGCACAGGTTACACCTGAAGCATGAGGACTTGTAGCAAGTTGTGAACTTCATCAACAACTATGCAGAGGATAATGCAATAGTATTACCCGGATGCCACCCAGGACACAAACACCTTGGTGGAAAGCTGCTGCCATCTCATTTGACAAAAGCAGCGGTGTGGAATCTCTACAAGGAATTGATGACAACACTTGGTATGTAAAGCATAAACAACATGTTTTCATTTACCTTCAACATGATTGGCACTAATTTTATTGATCTTACATTATTTGTTTATTTTCCAGAGGTAAGTGCAGTTGGGCTTTCTTCCTTCAGGAATTTGTGGAGAAAATTGCTGCCCCACATCTCAAGCACTAAGCCCAGGACAAACCTGTGCTGGCAGTTCCAGAGGAACAACGATCAGGTCTTCAGATCTGCCAATCTGCCAGAAGCTGTAAAATCAGCTAAGCTGAAGAAGCAAGAGCAGCATCTCCTGCTTGTTCAGAGTGAGCAGTCTGTCTACCAGAAGATGGTTTCTGACTGCAAGACCACCTGTCAAGACCTGCAGTTTTCTCTGGGTGGCCCTACTGAACAAGCAAGAAAATAAATTAGGATGCATTACAGATTTTGCTCAACAGGTAAGCAACATTTGCTCCTTTATACTGATTGAGGACCTTATTACTGATGAATGTGTTTGTTTTTATGACTGTGTTTTTCTTTCTGCTTGCATTTTGTGTTTATTCTGATGTGTGTATTTTCGGTAATTTATGTAATTCAGGGATCATCTGTAAAAGAGACCTTGGTCTCAGTATGAATCCCTGACAAAATAAAGGTTATATATATTTTTTAATAAATGTAAAGCAGCCACGCGTCTTTCACTGACCTGTGTAAAGACAGACTGACATTGATGTGACAATACATTTTCATTTCTCTAATGTTCTTTTGTTGTTGTTTGCAGGTGCACTGTCCTTCTGACCCTATGCAGCCAGGTCCCATCTACTTTTTAACAAGAACAAGTTTGTGCTCTGGTGTTGTGCCTGGCGGACCATGCACAAGCTCCACCACAGTCTGGACCTTCACTTCCTGGTCACAGGCCACACAAAGTCTTCCCCTGACTGGTGCTTCGGCCTCATCAAGCAGCGCTTCAGAAAGACCAGAGTGAACACTTTGTCAGAGATTGCTGGTATGGTGAAGGACAGCACTGTGACAGGGGTCAACATCCCACAGCTGGTTGGACTGGAGGATGGTACGGTGCTGGTGGAAAGCTATGGCTGGCAACAACGCCTGACACGTACTTCAGGCCGCTGCCACAGATCAAGCAGTACCAGCACTTCAGGTGAATATCATTTTCATTGCATTGTATGAGGTTATTCTTATTATCTAAACTTGGGAGGTGAATTGATGTTATGCAAGGTTATAATGTCTTCTACGTTTTTTTGTTTTACAGCTTCGATGCTCTGGAGCCTGGTATTGTTGTGGCCAAGGAGCGTTCGGACTCAGTCGGGACCAGGTTTCAGCTGCTGCGCAACGCTGATGTCTTTCCTCCTATAGATGGTCTGCCTTTACAAGCACCATCTGGACTGGACACAATTAGACAAACTTATATTTTTTAGAAGATCAGGGAGTTTTGCGACGAAGAGGACATGGACATCATATGCCCTGCACCAAAGTCAAGGGCAGGACAGAAACAGGCTCTCCAAATATAGATTCCCTTGTTCATGCGTGGTGCGGATGGACCAGTTCATCACTGGGGGCGAGTTTTGTACTGACTCAATGTTTCAAAACCAGGTCAAGAGATATGCTATGAATAGAGTATATCTAAGCCTTATTAACACTATCTCTCTCTCTCTCTCTCTCTCTCTCTCAATTCAATTCAATTCAATTCAATTCAATTTCAATTTAAGGGCTTTATTGGCATGGGAAACGTGTGTTAACATTGCCAAAGCAAGTGAAGTAGATAGTAAACAAAAGTGAAATAAACAATAAATATTAACAGTAAACATTACACTCAGAAGTTTCAAAAGAATAAAGATATTTTAAATGTCATATTATGTATATATACAGTGTTGTAACAATGTGCAAATAGTTAAAGTTATATAGTTAATCTCTCTCTCTCTCTCTCTCTCTCTCTCCCCCTCTCTCATATTTCTCTTTCCCTATTTCTATCTCTCCCTCTGTTGTTGTCCAGCTCGTTATGATTCTTTTTTTCAGCTTTGTCCATATCCTCTATAATTACTGTAATTGTCCATCTCTCTGAGACAGGCACCTGAAATGGACCTCTGAATACAAAACACGGGGCTTGAATCCAGCCTGATCATGTCCTGTTTGTCATCCCAATGATCCCACCACTTCATACATTCACTCCCACTTACTCTCCATTATCAGCTAGTATAATTATAGTATCATCTACATAATCCAATTGTATCATTTGCCAGTTGAATAACATATTTACTATATGAAGAAATGTGCAGACTATCAGATCACATGCTGTTAAATCGACTAACATGTACTTGATCTCCTTGATCTATTGATTGATCAGTTGTGTTCTCTAAACCTTGGCCTAGTTAAAATATTTCTAGCCTATCTATCTACTGTCTCTATCTATGGGTAACAGGGTTGACGTGTTATGATTGATGTGTTCAGTTTTCCATCACAAAACACTAGAAAATGGCCAAAATGAGTAGGACCAGCTCACCTGCTTTTACACGATGATTTGACTATTAGATGTTCAATGTTTCTTAAAAAAAAGAAAGAAAAAAATAACGTTTTACTATATTAAAACGAGAGTTCAGTTCACGTAACAGGGTTGACATTAAACATTAGGGACAATGTAAATTATTCACTAATTATTCACTGACTTTGTCAAAGCAACAAAATAACTCGGACTTTACAATCATGGTGAAAACTTGGGGACATTTTTTGGGTTAAAGGAAAAATCCACTCAAAAACTATATATATATATATATATATATATATATATTTATTTGGTAGTCCACTGTTGATACAGTCACAATTATTTTTCCATGTCAGCAGTCAAGTTTTCAAGATATAGCACTTTCAAGAAGAAAAGTGTAGCATGCTATATCCTTTAATCTTCCTAGAACATGACGTGGGACATGCCAAAATTGGGACTTTCAGAGAAAACAACCAATTTATTTTATTGAAAACACACTACTATTGGAATCTTTACATTGATTTAGTTTAGTTATATCATTGATGTACAGTATGTGACACAACTATTAAATTGAGTGTTTTATCAAAATGTACACACACAATGTCACAATGGACATTAAAGGCACTCTATAAACCACAACACAGAGCTGTCACTATGCTATTACTACACTATAGACCTTATTCACTCGAGAATACTACTTTTCTGTACACTGTGGACCGCTCGACACTATCAATAACAAAAGGTAACCAGGTTCACATTCAGTCTGTTAGAATTTTGAATCCAGAGTATTTTACAATATGGTAATAGCTCAACCCAGCCCTCTGGTAGGTTATTGAGTTTACACCATTATTGCTTCTTCTACCCATTCTTTCAGATAGGAGATGTGTCAAGGGCCATTATCACGTATGCCATTATCATGTGAATGTGTGATTGGTTCCATCTGTTGAACACCTGTTGAAGTCTTCTTATTTCCTCGTCATCAGCTGTCATACATTCACCCATTACAAACCTTTTATGTAATTAATAAGATATTCTGCTCCAATTTTCCACATACATTCGCTTTATTCCTCCACATATAATTTTAAATCCTTTCTTTCATTTCTTTACAGTACTAGACTGTAATCCTTTCTTTCATTTCTTTACAGTAATAGACCAACCCTCTAGAAAGTTGAGAGCACTCTCTCCGTAGTGCTTGTACAGTACAAATGCAACCTCATCCTCGCTTGCGCTTTTAGGGCTCAGAAACGGCTGTAGATCTCTCTATCTCTCTTTTTTCTATCCTTCTTCTCTAACCCTGCTCTCTATTTCTTTATCCATCTGCACTCTATACTAGCTCTCTCTATCCTTTTTCATGCAGTATTCATCAATTTTCTGTAGCATCACTCTATCTATCAGAGGGCCATGGTGAGATGGAGAAGCGGCACTTATCTCGATTAGTTTCCCAAGCTAACCACCTGCCTTCTTTGAACAGTAATCAGAGCTTAGGTCCCATTCATTACATTTTAGTCATTTTAGCAGACGCTCTTACATTATTATCTTTATTTATTTTTTCATACTGGCCCCCCGTGGGAATCGAACACACAACCCTGGCGTTGCAAACACCATGCTCTACATCCCTGCCGGCCATTCCCTCCCCTACCCTGGGCCAATTGAGCGCCGCTACGCAGTGGCGGCTCCTGAAAAAATTCTCAGGGGGGGCAATTTTTCTGATGATTTAGGTGACCTACACACATTTTTAAAAAGATATGTCCAGCAACAACATGAAGACAGGGGCAGCATATAAGTCAATACCAGAAGCATTTATTGACTGATCTCAAAAGTGTTGGCTTACAAAATCAAAATAAGTTATCACAGTAAAAATAATCAAGGGTGTTCTTTCACATTCCTCAACACTGCATAAACAATATGCATTTCCATAAACAAATGAAATATCAGCTGAAAATACAGCATCTTGGTATTTGTTCAGATTGCAGGATCAACAAGAGCTTTTACCACATTTTTTGCCTCATGGTTGAATTGGAAATATGTGCACCTGAGCATAATTCACAACAAGCAAGCAGGAGCTTTTGATAGAGGCTACTGAAAACATTGATGCAAGTTATTGGTAATAAGACATTTTTATAGACTTCCATATTCTGCCCTCTTGTATAGATTTGTGAAAATGAACAGTGATAGACATTTTGCCTGAAAACAGAATTTGAAAGTAATTTCTAGAAAAGGTAAACACAGCTATCTGTATGGCTTTGTAAAAATGAACAACCATATTCTGGCCAATTGTATAGATTTGTAAATATGAACAACCATATTCTGGCCAATTGTATAGATTTGTAAAAATGAACATGAACAGATTTTTTTTTTTAACTTTTTTAAAAATGAAAAATAACTATTTTAAACAACATCAACTGTGAACTGATTTGGGCGTGTGTGTGTTAAAGAGACAGACAGGGAGGGACAAAGAGAGAGAGAGGCTACATTACTTGTACTGAAACTGTTCTCTTCTCTGTTTCAATACAGCAAAGCGTTCAATGACTTTCTCATTGAAATCAGGCATGCTGAGGACTAGTTCCCTCTCCATGGAAAGCATGGCCAGTGCATTCAGACGTTCCTGGCCCATTGAATTTCGCAGGAATGTCTTAACTCGTGTCAAAGTTGAGAAACATCTCTCAGCTTCAGCTGTTGTCATGGGAGTAGTTGTGAGGATGTTCAACAGAGTCACAGTCTCAGAGAACGTCTCCTGGAGGTTGTAGCTCATGAGAACCTGGTACAGTGCCAGTGCACCACAGCATCCCTTGAATTCAGGATTCTCATAGATCAGAGATAGTTCTGTCTTGAGCTTTGCCTTGCTCATCATGGGGTATGCATTCACAGTGGCATTCAGAGCCTCATCAGGAAATGAATGGCAGTACCTTTCAAACATGTCTGCTTGCAGTAAGGTAGCACTCACAAGGTGGCCAGAGAAAGAGAACCTTTCTTTGGTGTGATCCAGGATGGTGTTGCAGACCTCTTCAGACAGCCTCTGCTTCTCCTCTTCTCTCAAAGCTGTTCTGGGTCTTTTGGCTCCTGTTGCTTCTTGCAGCTGCTGTTGAGAGGAGTCCCTGAAGGCAAACAGACGTTGGCTTTGTACAGTATTGTTGTCTATGTGATGCACAGGTATATGCAATGTATCCATGTATAGTACAAATACTTCAGTTCCACTTAAAATGGGCAGGGATGCATAAAGTCTTTAGTGTTTAAGTTAGCCTTTGTGTCTCACATAGCCTGGATGTTCAGCACAGTATACAGTGGTGCTCATAATCTTATGATCCCATGCTAAAGTTGACTAAAAAGAGGAATAAAAAAGAAAAGAAAATTGGTGTCATTAAAGGTTGGATTTTCCAACTTTTTTAATTAAGTCATTAAGATCAATTTCCAAAAGGTGATTTTTTTATTTTTGTATTCCTCTTTTTAGTCAACTTTAGAATGTGTTCATACACTTATGAGCACCACTGTACAGTACACATAGTATATAAAATAAGCTAGATTACACCACTGGCCATATATAATGAGAATAATGTAATTTCAAACACAAATGCAGTCTCCTTTCATGCATACATTTTCAAATAAAGCTCTGCTTTGAGAAAGATCGAATGATATTGTTTAATCTTACCTTATGGCCTGCACACTGCTTGTGAAGCTGTCGAGGGCACGTTTGATAAAGACAGCATCAATGTCCTTCTTCTGTAGCTTCTGGTACAGAATGTCGACGTGGGGCATGATTTTGTGAAAAAGCCGCAGGAAAAAAATAAAATCTTCATCATGTAGCATCCTCACGTAGCCAGATGCCTCTCTCACGGTGGGCTGGTCAAATGAACCCAATGAACCCGTCCGAATGGCTTCAAAACATTATATGAGGTCGTCTCGATTCTCGTAGACAGTGTTCACGACTCTGCTTAGTAGAAACCTGTTGAATTATTAAATTTGGTCTGGGAGGTCCTAATTGTTTCGTTGCCAATTCATCTTGATTTGTTCGCCGACAAAAAGGAACTTCTTTCAAAGAGACAATCGAGTTGCACTGAAGGCTAGCCATTTTGACAGTAGTAGTGAATTGATTGATGAGGCTACCCGCTCTTTTCTTAGTTACGTTCATGGTTATGTTACGTATGACGAAAGCGCGTAAGTGCAAGCCCTCAGAAACCCATAGAGATTGTATTGAAAGCTCTGATATTTGAAAAAAATTGATTTTACATTAGAGGCTATGAGAGACTTCTGGGCGATTTTCAACCTGACTGAAATCGCCCCAAAACGGGCGGGGACATTTGAAGCACGACTTTAGCCTGATTGGACATTTAGTGGCAGATCAGACGTCTAGATTAGAACACTGATAACTACTGTTGCCGTGATATAATTGATTAGAAAAAAAATCCCTTCCTTTTCCCGTTTGGCAGTGCGTCGCCCATATCGCCCTAATGAACACACCGCCCCTGCCGTCTCCCGGTCGCGGCCTGCTACGACAGAGTCTGGATTCGAACCAGGATATAGCACTTAGACTTGCCTTAAACCACTGCGCCACTCGGGACCACAACAATGTGGTTCACACCAAGTCAGTGTTAATATTTCTCTGTCGCCCTCTATTTTATTTCTCTATTTTTCTCCAAATCTCCCTGTGTCTGGGCAATTAAGAGATTACAAATTAGATTACAAGTATGCAGGTTAAGGGGGCTGCATGGAGAGTCAGGTTCAGCTCAGTTCATCCTCCTCCTTTCCCTCTCTTTATTTCTCTCTTTGCTTTCTCTACTTTCTCTCTCACACACACACACACACACTACTTTCGTTCTTTGTCTTTCTAATTCTATCTTTCTCTCTCTGTAGGAGCACAGTGTACAATTAAGTCTGGAATAGCAGTATACTATGCAGGCTAATAGGCCAGAGGAGACTCTGATGACATTAGATAACATTAGTGACAGTCTCGAGACTGGGAGAGAGAGGAGGCCACAGGTTCATCTGGAGGCCACAAGTATAGCGGTCAGAGAGAGCATGGACATTGGGCTTGTGATGGTCAGTCCACATTTATTGGGTTTATGATGGTCAGATTGAGGCGGCCAGTGAAAGCATGGTCATTTATTGTTCGTTCCATGAAATGAGTCCCTTTTGGGTAGTGTAACTTGGTGAAAAAAAAAACATAAAAAATAAAAGAAAACATAACTTTTTTACATTCTGTCATAAAGAGCACATCTTCAACTTAATAAAAACATGTTTTCCCATCTCAAGAGGGTAAAAAAATATATATATATAGTAAGTGCCTATTAAAGTAACAGGGTTGACCATAATAGGGTTGATGATTTCATCTTAAATCAGCTATAAATCCCTTTGTGACAGGAGGAATGTAATCTTGTTGTGTGCAACAGGGAGGGGTAATTGAATGCAAGCTTAAACAATTTTTTATAGCCTGTCTATCTATGGGTAACAGTGTTCATTTCATTTAAATTTTAGTCATTTAGCAGACACTCTTATCCAGAGCGACATACATTAGTGCATTAATTTTAAGATAGCTAGGTGAGGTAACAACGTACCACAATCGTAGCAAGTACATATTCCCTCAACAAAGTAGTTATCAGCAAAGTCAGTTTTAGTAGTACAATCATGACATGTTGACATGTTATGCTCGACCCATTCAATTTTCCACCACAAAACACCAGAAAACAGACAAAAAGAGTAGAACCAGCTCAACTGCTTAATCACTATGATTTTACTATTAGATGTTCAATGTTTATTTTTACAAAATAATTTAAAAAGGAATAGTTTCACCATATTAAAACGAGAGTACAGTTTCCTTAACAGGGTGACCTTAAAATAAGGGAGAGGTTGTTTTTCTTTACCTTAAAATGAAACAATAATCACATGAAATAAATAATAATCTCCAGAAATGACTTTGTCAAAGCAACAAAATAACTAAGGCTTTACAATGATGGTGAAAACCTGGAGGAATTTTGTGGTTAAGTGGGTTAAAATCTTCCTAGAAGTAATACTAATAATAATAACTTAGTATAGCGCTTTTCAATACAAGTTACAAAGTGCTTCACAACATAAAATAATAAAAGTACTATCAAAGAAACGAGAAATGAAATTTTTTTCTAATTAAAGGCTATGCTCAAACCCTACACCCCAACCCGAGCACTCCGTTCTGCCAACTCTGGTGTCTTGGCCCTCCCACCCCCAGTCGAAGCTCTTCTCTGTCCTGGCATCCCAATGGTGGAACCAGCTTCCCCCAGAAGCTAGGACAGCAAAGTCCCTGCCCATCTTCCGAAAACATCTGAAATCCTGCCTCTTCAAACAGTATCTTAAAGCTTCCTTATTGAGGTAAAATGTACTTTCTATGCCTGTGATATGTGGTTGTCCCACCTAGCTATCTTAAGATGAACACACTAACTGTACGTCGCTCTGGATAAGAGTGTCTGCTAAATTACTAAAATGTAAATGTAAAATGTAAATCATATATTGAAAGCATACTGTACATTAAAAGTATCTTTATAAAAGTGTGTTTAGCATTGATATAAAAAGAGGCACTGAATCTGCAAGCCTGATCTCATCTACTGTAGCAGACCATTCCAAAGGGCCCTAATGGCAAATGCCTGGTCTCCTTTAGTTTCAACCTAGACTTTGAAATGGTCAACAGCGCCCTGCCAGAGGATCTCAGGCTGCGTCCTGGCTCGTAGGGAGATAAAATATCTGAAATATAGGATGGGGCTAAACCTTAAACGTGATTAATACATCTATTCCCAAAGTAACTGGTAGCCAGCGATGAGAAGCTAAAATAGGTGTGATATGGTTACACTTCCTGGTGCCTGTTAAAAGCTGAGATGAAGCATTTTCAACTAACTGTAGATGATGGAATGATTCTGACTGAGACAGGTATACAAATAGTTACAGTGATCTAGGCGTGAGGAAATTAAAGCATGAATACGTTTCTCCAGATCAATGACTGAGATAAAACTTGACTTTAGCATATTTCTTAGATGATAAAAGCAGGACTGGACAACCTTTTTTACATGCAACTCGAGGTTTAGGTCAGGGTCAAAGAAGACACCAAGGTTTCTGGCCATTTGCTTTACCTTTGTGGACAAATGGACAACGTTATCTACAATCTGAATTAAAGCAAGGTGGGGACCAAATACAACCTCTGAAGGTGTCACAGCGGGTGCACAGAGGGACATGCCAAAATGCTGAATTTTGGCACTTTAGCAAATCTTTATTCATATTAAACATCAGATTTATTGAATTGTACATGTGGTATATATTAAAGTGCACTTCACTTAATATAACAGGCTTTTAAAATTAAATATTGGTGCACTATTTCTACTCAACATATCAAAGGGACGCGAAAGGGACTCACTTCGTGGAACGGCCCTTATGATGGTCAGAAAGAAACTGGCCCCTTTCTACGGCAATGTTATTTACTGTTTATCCCTTTCAGTCATGCACACATGATAGAAATGAGTGAATCTATCTTAGATCTTTGATTAGATTTGATTAGATCATAGTTCTATCTCATCCGATCACACACAGACTATACCATAAATGTCAGTGTATGACAGTTTGCGTCGATGCACTGTTGATATATAGTGTTAAGTTAACAAACAGAGAGAGAGCAAGAGAGAGGTAGATAGAGGTAGAGAGAGGTAGAGAGAGACAAAGTAGTCACTAAAACACGTTCAGAAGTGTATTCTGTCCAGTTTCCACAGCCTTGACCTTATCCCCACTGGACGAGACAGAAGGACAGAAGACTGAATCCCTTTTGAAATTCAACCCTACAAAAACAACAGCAATGGTTTCTATTCAAACCGCTGTTTGTGCTCCTACAGTATATGACTTTACTGGCTATTGTGAGAACAAATCAGCTATGGATACAAAGACTGTATAATTTGTGCAGGGTATTGAGATGCTCAATCGGTATCCATCTGTAATCATTTTAATCAAGAGTGAAATCTTATCTCATGAATCTAAAGCGCTTTAATTGGCCATGGAACTTAATTCCCTATTCATGCACTGTTCTCTCTACCCGTATTCTGACCTTGAATTTAGGAATGAGGTAACGCATGTTTCAGCTTGCTATTCATTCGGGGTGGCGATCAAAGAAATGAAGGCGTGGCGGAGGTGTGTCTACCAATTCTGACCTTGACTTATTTATTATTTATTATTTTTCTTAAATACTTTCCTACCCTAAATAATATACAAGATCAGAGTATTTTTTCAATCTGCCAATTGGTGCTGAAAAGTACATGGGCTTCTTTCATTGATCCCTAATATTCTGAACGGTTCGCTCCATATATTCTAGTGAGTCTGTTGAGAAAATTCAAATTAAAGGGACATCAAATTTAAAGGGATGGCTTTAGATAAATGTCCTGAAAACCCTATTGAATGAAAACTCCACCAGAAAATCTGTTGGCCAGCAAGTGGAAGGGTTTTCAGTGGTTGAATTAAATGTATTCAGTGCACACAAGGGAAATACGCCTGCAAATCCCATTATGCATCTGCATAAGGTAAGTCTGAATACCAACTACTGAGAAGTGCATAGGAAAGGCATGCCTAGGAAAGGCGTACATTTCCTAAGTCTGAATCGGGACCCATATGAGTAATGCATTCTCATAATCTCCAATTACTTATTGAATCATTGAACAGAGGGGATGGGCATTGAGGCTAACATAATGTATCTGACCTTTAACATTATCTTATTTTTTTCAGGTGAGTTCCTAATTCATAGGAAACCCTGAAAAACAGCTCAAGCTGTAAACCCACTTCTCTGCAGCTGGTTGAAGGACATATGAATGTTATGTAAATATGCATACAGTACATAGGTAATGGATGGAACTTTTTATGACTAAGCTTGAAATGTCGGTCATGGAGGAACGAATATAGGTGAACATGGGTGAATAGAAAACAAAGGTGAGGTAAGGTAAGGTTAAATGGTAGATTTGTGTCAGAAACCTGAGCTAAGAAGGCAGCTTTATAAAACATGATCATCAGTTAGCCTAGATAGATAGATATATGGAGATCTATCGCTTTCAACTCCAACTCAGTGACCTCAACTAATGAGGACACATAGTGAGAGGGAGAGGTTGATGAATCCAAGATCTAGGGCAACAGCACTAGGTCTGGGGATCATGTGAGATTTTGGCCACTACGAAAAGGGAGGAAAAACAGACAACTTTCCCAACAAATCCCAAGTTTTGGTAGGCGGGGCTTAAAATGTGGGCAGGTGAAAAATAATCCCCTCGGAAACATGACAGACACAATGTGGACGCTAGATAGCTAGGCTAATTTTAGTCACAGCCAGTCAGTGGCACATTCAAACGACTCCCTCGACACACAAATTAATTGAAAATATTATCCACAAGCAACATCTAGCTAGGTACTAATTCTGGAGGTTCACTCCAGGGCAAAAACCAAAAACCCAATTGACGCTTGTATTACCAGAAGACTTGTATGTCAGAATATGTTAATATGGGAGGCAAAAGGCATACCTAGGGAGACGACTGATGACCAGATCCACTTGGTGGCCATTCAGCTATTTGACCGACGTGACACGTGACACCCTGAGTCCTTCAGGATTAGGATGGTGCATGTGTGTGTGTGTACATTTGTGTACGTGTGTGTACGTGTGTACGTGTGTGTGCATGCATGGGTGGATTCGGAGGTAGCTGCTAAAGATGTGACCGTGTACACACACACCATAGCTGTTGTATTCAAAGGACTGCTATCATCCTAGCTAATAAACAACCACCCCTCTTTAACGCAGATGATTATGCCTTATAATTATGCTAAATATAACTCTAATTAGGTTTGAGCTGTAAGACAACAAGATATGCAAAGTGCTGTATGGTGCGTAAGCACATTCAAATATCTGCTTGCGATTGCTGCATCCATTTATTTATTTTTTACTTTAAATTAATTATTTACACCAATTGATTCTGGCAGAATATAACTTATAAATGCCTCGTGAGTTTAGTTCAATTGTTTTACCCCATAAGCACCCAAAATATAAGCCTGTTTTACTCAAAACATGGTTCAAACTATAATTGTTATCTCATGGAGGGTCAGTCCTTGCATCCAAAGCTCTGTCTATGAGAGTGATTACATTTCTCCAGCACCATCCCTCAACTATTTACCCTTTATATTCATAATTACACAATATAGAAATTGTGTAATTATCAACAAATGAAGTCCCTGATCCACTTGATAGTCTGAAGTAGTTACAAAGTAACTATAGAATACAACTAATATATTGTTACATCGGCGGCCAGTAAAGGACATGGAGTAGCTGCCATCTGAAGTGAAGATTTGCACAATTGTGAAAACTCTGAATTCAAACAATACATTTAGATGAGCACAGGTGGAACCTTGAAGACAAGGCTATTACATTTGAGGCTTCAAGCAGTATACATTTTCCTCAAATATTCTCTCTCCCACTCTGGTCCTTTCTATGTTTCCCTCTTTCTTTCTTCCAATCTAAATCCTCATCATGTTAATCTTCACTTTGATTTAAATGTTTGCTTCCCTCTCCTGTTGTGCTCCCTCGCCCTTCTCCTCACTTCTCCTTCCTCTATTTCCCTTCTCTCCATTGAAGTGAAAAGTCAACTTAGTTTCTATTCCCCCCTGTCAAACCCATCATGTTTTTCTTAAATGTTCTTAATTTTACTTCCATCTCCTGCTAGCCTTTTATCATGTTCTGCTTCTCCTCCTCCTTTCTCCACTAACCTCTTGTTTTATACTTTTTCAGCTAGTTCTCCTGAGGTCCTATCATTCTTGCTGACTCATCCTTTGGCGGATTGGTCTGGGCTGTGGCCTTTCAGGCCTAATCAGGCACTCAATAAGACACCTGAGGGGGGAAAGGTTCGGCAGGTGGCTTAGTGGTTAAGAGCATTGTGCCAGTAACTGAAAGGTTGCTGGTTCTAATCCCCGAGCCGACTAGGTGAAAAATCTGTAGATGTGCCCTTGAGCAAGGCACTTAACCCTAATTGCTTCTGTAAGTCGCTCTGGATAAGAGCGTCTGCTAAATGACTAAAATGTAAATGTTATGTAACTAGGTCCTGCTGGCCGGTGTGACGCCCATTCTACCCCCATGGCTATTTCCATCTCTTGGTCTGATAGGTTGCTTTTTAAGATTTGGCATAGGAGGGAGGCACCTGTGGTGGCATTGCGTGTGTAAGGTGGATGGCAGAGAGGTTGGACAGCAATTTTACGTCAACATCGTTTTTCGTCAACACCCACTGATAACTCTAATGCTACAACCGCCGCGCACCACCTTGTATTGAGCTTCCTCATTCACCTCAGTGAAAAACGGCACTGTCCAATTTACAGTAGCTATTACAGTGAAAACATACCATGCTATTGTTTGAGGAGAGTGCACAACAACAAAAAATGTATCACGGCAACTGGTTTGATACATTCACCTCTGAAGGTAAATAATGTACTTACATTCAGTAATCTTGAGGTAAAATGTAGCATAGTTTTGTTTGATATAATCCATTTTTATATTCAAATGTAGGAACTGGGTTCTACAGTTTGAACCCTTGCTGTCTCCACAACCACCACGCCCGGCCATCTAGATGTGTGAAAGTTAGTGTATAAGCTAATGATCCATCATGTATGATATTTCTGGGAGTGTGTAAACTTACATTTTGTATTACCATATTATTTTTGTATGTTCTCTGTAGTTATGTAGTTCTCTGTAGTGAAAATGTATCATATGACCAATTCGGCACATCTGGGCAGACTTGAAACAAAATAGTCCAAAATAGTCCACAAACACACTGCTGCCATCTAGTGGCCAAAATATAAATTGCGCCTAAACTGCAATATTATATTGTGGCCTTTCTCTTGCGTTTAAAAGATGATGGAACAAAAACATAAATAGAAAACTCATGTTTTTTTGATTGTATTATCTTTTACCAGATCTAATGTTTTATATTCTCCTACATTAATTTCACATTTCCACAAACTTCAAAGTGTTTCCTTTACCACCTTTACCTGTGATGAAACAATGAATAAAGTCGAACAACCTGTCGGTTCAAAGTGGAACAACATCTACTTTATTTTTTCCAATAGAAATAACATCGTTCTCCATGCACTGTAATTTACAAATTGATAAGCACTATTGATAAGAGCTAGGTAAATGAGTAAGCTGTTTGGATAAGGGGATTGTAAATATCAATTACAATTGTTTTGTATCTATTTTACCTTAAGATTGCTGGAGACAAATGTGAAATCAGTCACATGGCAGCAAATTGAAGCATATCAACATATCACCTTTTCCACAGTGAAGTTTATGAAATGCTGGCCTTATAACTTGCAAATATGAAATGTGGAGACCCAAGCTACAGGCTTCTGTAGCCATGCACAAATGACAGCATAGCACCAAACCTACCGAGTTGATTTATGATTTCTAAATTGTTTTGATTATATGCCTGGACTTTTCACTGTATTTCTTTAGACAATTTGTATCGTGTTAAATATTAGCCACTATCTGTAGCCCCTGTCAGTTATACCAACATATAAAGAACAAAAATATAAACTCAACATGCAACAATTTCAAAGATTTTACTGAGTTACAGTTCATATAAGGAAATCAGTCAATTCAAATAAATTCATTAGGCCCTAATCTATGGATTTCACATGACTGGGCAGGGGTGCAGCCATGGGTGGGCCTGGGAGGGCATAGGCTCACCCACAAGGGAGCCAGGTCCACCCACTGGGGAGCCAGGCCTAGCCAATCAGAAAGGGCTTTATTACAGACAGAAATACATCAGCTGTCCGCGTGGCTGGTCTCAGATGATCCTGCAGGTGAATAAGCCGGATGTGAAGGTCCTGGGCTGGCATGGTTACACGTGGTCTGCGGTTGTGAGGCCGGTTGGAGGAACTGCCAAATTCTCCAAAATGACATTGGAGGTGGCTTATACATTATTTTGCAGACGCTTTTATCCAGAGCGACTTCCAGTAAGTGAATACATTTTTCTTTTTTATACTGGAATCGAACCCACAACCCTGGTGTTGCAAATGTCATGCTCTACCAACTGAATTACATCCCTGCCGGCCATTCCCTCCCCTACCCTGGAAGACGCTGGGACAATTGTGTGCCACCGCATGAGTCTCCCAGTCGCGGCAGGCTACGACAGAGCCTGGATTCGAACCAATATCTCTAGTGGCACAGCTAGCACTGTGATGCAGTGCCTTAGACCACTGTGCCACTCGGGAGGACCTTATGGTAGAGAAATGAACATTCAATTCTCTGGCAACAGCTGTGGTGGACATTCTTGCAGTCAGCATGCCAATTGCACGCTCCCTCAAAACTTGAGACATCTGTGGCATTGTGCTGTGTGACAAAACTGCACATTTTAGAGTGGCCGTTTTTTGTCCCCAGTACAAGGCGCACCTGTGTAATGATCATGCGGTTTATCAGCTTCTTGATATGCCACACCTGTCAGGTGGATGGATTATCTTGTCAAAGGAGAAATGCTCACTAACAGGGATGTAAACAAATTTGTGCACAACATTTTACAGAAATAAACTTTTTGTGCGTATGGAAAACTTTGGGGATCTTTTATTTCAGCTCATGATACATGGGACCAACACTTTACATGTTGCGTTTAAATTTTTGTTCAGTATACATTTCCTTACAGTTTACCTTTCTTTCCTCTGTCATGTTCGTGTGGTTGTTCTCCTGAGGATCGCTAGCAATAGTGAATCATATTAGGCTAAGTAACATAGTGAATTAAATTAGGCTAACATATTTCAAGTAATAATTTGTAACATGTAACCTATTTTAATCATTATGGAACACAGACCATACATAGCAGTTTAAACCTGGAGCCTGGCACCCGGTTCACACGACTGGACCATTGTCATCACAGTTCCATGATGGTCCTCTGTAGCTCAGCTGGTAGAGCATGGCGCTTGTAACGCCAAGGTAGTGGGTTTGATCCCCGGGACCACCCATACACAAAAAAAAATGTATGCATGCATGACTGTAAGTCGCTTTGGAAAAAAGCGTCTGCTAAATGATATATTATTATAGTAAGGATTATTAGGGAAGATTTATAGGACTACTGGTCAACACCTATTGTACACTTTTCTCACCTTCCAATATTTCATGGATTGAACAATTGAATATGGCAATTTTCAGGATGAATCATACCACTGTATTTTTTATTCACTGATATATTGTTTGTGAGTAAAGTCTCTCCAAACCTGTTTTTAATTATTATTCATAAATACTTTCGTAACCCTAAATAATATATAAGATCAGAGCAGAGCCGACTCTACGGGGTGAAAAATCTACAATACAGAATCCATGTGTACGTGTGTGTAGAGTACGTGTTAGCATGTGTATATGTATGCGTGCCTGTGTGTGTGTGTCTCTTCACAGTCCCCGCTGTTCGATAAGGTGTATTTTTATATTTGTTCAAATCTGATTCTACAGCTTGCATCAGTTACCTGATGTGGAATAGAGTTCCATGTAGCCGTGGCGCTGTATAGGACTGTGCGCCTCCCATAGTCTGTTCTGGTGACCTCTGGTGGCATGTCTTGGTGGGTATGCATGCATCCATACATCATCATTCAATATTCCATCAAAATTCTTTCATCAACCATTATAGTATTTCAGTTAAACATGAACAAAAACCAGTATGAAACTCGATATAATTTACGTTAGGCAATTACATACATTTCTATTTATACATCCAGAATTATGAATCTAGTGAACTAAAAAGTGTTGTAAATTGATACGAAGGTCAGATTTGTGGAGTGCAACTCCTCAAAATACCACGGTCCTGACAAGAAAGATATTGAGAAATCATAGCATTTCTGAAATTAAGTAGGTATACTGAACAACACTGTATTAAAATACAGGACAGAGGTTTTGCCTCTAGAATATCAATATAACATGATGTTATACACCCTGTACAACAGAAACACATACAACAACATTCAAACAAACCCTTTCATAGAGTGTTATGGCAGTCCATATTGATATTATAGTGCTTCAATACACATTTGAATTGCATAAGCAGCCCACAGTTTCTATTTCTGCTACTTTACTATCTCTAGATTTTCTACATCACTTGATGTCATTTTCAAATCGGCATCAACAAGACAACCATTTACAAGTAATGCAAACTATAAAGCTCCAGATTATACATTTCATTTAAATATATACACCACCTACATTCTTAGTAATATTGCACAAAATGACTCCAGTGGATCATGAATGATGAATCCAAACGAGGAATTACAATGAGGAGACAGTGAAAGCTACAAATGGAGTTTAGAAACATTCACAGATGCAAGAAGAGGTGGGTCAGGAGGGAGCTGCAGTTGAGTGGGGGATGACTTGGATGAGGACCAGGGCTGGCTCCAGGCATAAGTGACATTGTGTCCTCGGCCCTGATGAAGAAACAAAATATCAACAGGAAGAGAAATCATCCGAGAAGGTGGATGATGACACAGAGGTACTCTAACTTGAAATACTCGACCGGTAACCTTTAATATAGTGGGTGTAATTTGATAGGTTGATGTTTGATGTCTACTTTGTTTGATGGTCTTTACTGAATGAGTTTCACAAATAGGCTGACAGACTGTGATTCTTAATGTATCTATGCAATGAATTTGTGTCATCCTTTTGTCATACAGTAGGGGGCAGAAGACAATGCCAAATGTATCTACTCATACAACATACATTCACACCCACCACTGTTAAAACTGAAATGTATCACACATACACATACTCATACATACAGTGCACTTGCACCAACATGCATGAGGAAAATGACACAGAAACACAAGTCAGAAGACATACCGGTAGACATACACACACCCACACACACACACCAGACACACCCACACACACACACCAGTGGAGGCTGCTGAGGGGAGAACGGCTCATAATAACGTTTGGAACAGAGCAAATGGAATGGCATCCAACACATGGAAACCATGTGTTTGATGTATTTGATACCATTCCACCTATTCCGCTCCAGCCATTACCATGAGCCCGTCCTCCCCAATTAAGGTGTCACCAACCTCCTGTGACACATACATACACACACACTTAGAAGACAGGTTTATGAGTGGCAGCAGCCAGCACTATTCATCTCCTTGTTGACATAATCCTGAAGTTGAAACTTTGGTTCGTCAGGCTCCTTCATCGACCTGTGCTTCAGCTCTCTGAGAGAAAGACAGAGGGCGGAGACATAGGGAGATTCAATCTCACATAGCATTTTTACTGCAGAGGCTATCTTGATTCTGTGTTTTTATTTCATAATCACATGCATGACAAAACAAAAAGCATTGATTGACATGTCATCTCTAAAGAACGCAGCACTGGTACACATCCTACTCACTTGGCCACAGCAGTGAATGCCAGCTCCACATTCAGGCCAGACTTAGCACTGGTCTCCATGAAGGGCACCCCAAACACCTGCACAGGGGAGAGTGAGAGTCCTCTAAGTTTTAGTGCATAAGGTACCTGGTGTGTGTGTGTGTGTGTGTGTGTGTGTGTGTGTGTGTGAGAGAGATATAGGAGGTTTCTCTGGAATTTTTTATATCGTTATTATTACACAGCCTGACAATAACAAGGGCATCGGACGTCCATCTCCCTTAAAACCATGTACAGTAATTTACTTTTTTAAGTCTGGGAACTCATCAGAGTGTACTGATGTTGAAAATTGAGTTAGCGAACACACTTCAGAGACTCCAAACAATAAAAACAGAAGGTGCTCCTATGAATACCTAATGAGAGAGATCGAGACACACCCGGACTGTTTCAGTGGGGATTCATGTATCTGTGCGGACTAAAATAGATGGAAACCTGGACATCAAAAGGGTCAGTACTGGGTGTGTGATTGGGAGTTTCTGTGTATTTTCTTTGTTCATTACAGCTCACCTTGGCCAGTTTCTCTCCCTCCTCTCTCTTCACCACTCTCTCGTGTGTCACATCAGCCTGTAAGAGATCACAAAAAGCTCCTGAAAACATCATCTTCTTTCATCTATTCTCTCTTTCATCATCTACTTACACTAACACAGTCCTCTGTTTTATTTTCTGCATGCAGTGACACAAATACAGTGCATTCGGAAAGTATTCAGAGCCCCTTGACTTTTGTTACGTTACAGCCTTATTCTAAAATTGATTTTTTTTTATATAAACACACAATACCCCATAATGACAAAGCGAAAACAGGTTTTTAGAAATGTCATACAAAATAAAAAACAGAAATACCTTATTTACATAAGTATTCAGAACCTTTGCTATGAGACTCGAAATTGAGCTCAGGTGCATCCTGTTTCCATTGATCATCCTTGAGATGTTTCTACAACTTGATTGGAGTCCACCTGTGGTAAATTCAATTGATTGGACATGCTTTGGAAAGGCACACACATGTCTATATAAAGTCCCACAGTTGACAGTGCATGTCAGTGCAAAAACCAAGCCATGAGGTCGATGGAATTGTCCGTAGAGCTCCGAGACAGGATTGTTTCGAGGCACAGATCTGGGGAAAGGTACGAAAACATTTATGCAGCATTGAAGGTCCCCAAGAATACAGTGGCCTCCATCATCTTAAATGAAAGACGTTTGGAACCACCAAGACTCTTCCTAGAGCTGGCCAAACTGAGCAATCGGGGGAGAAGGGTCTTGGTCAGGGAGGTGACCAAGAACCCGATGGTCACTCTGACAGAGCTCCAGAGTTTCTCTGGGAGAACCTTCCAGAAGGACAACCATCTCTGCATCACTCCACCAATCAGGCCTTTATGGTAGAGTGGCCAGACAGAAGCCACTCCTCAGTAAAAGGCACATGACAGCCCACTTGGAGTTTGCCAAAAGGCACCTAAAGACTCTCAGACCATGAGAAACAAGATTATCTTGTCTGATGAAACCAAGATTGAACTCTTTGGCCTGAATGCCAAGTGTCACGTCTGGAGGAAACCTAGCATCATCTCTACAGTGAAGCATGGTGGTGGCAGTTTCATGCTGTGGGGATGTTTTTCAGCGGCTGGGACTGGGAGACTAGTCAGGATCGAGAGAAAATGAATGGAGCAAAGTACAGAGATATCCTTGATGAAAACATGCTCCAGAGCGCTCAGGACCTTAGACTAGGGCAAAAGTTCAGCTTCCAACAGGACAACGACCCTAAGCACACAGCCAAGACGACGCAGGAGTGGCTTTGGGACAAGTCTCTGAATGTCCTTGAGTGGCCCAGCCAGAGCCTGGACTTGAACCCGATCGAACATCTCTGGAATGACCTGAAAATAGCTGTGCAGAGACGCTCCCCATCCAACCTGACATAGCTTGAGAGGATCTGCAGAGAAGAATGGGAGAAACTCCCCAAATACAGGTGTGCCAAGCTTGTAGCGTCATACCCAAGAAGACTCGAGGCTGTATCGCTGCCAAGGGTGCTTCAACAAAGTCCAGAGTAAAGGGTCTATTTATTTTTTATAAATGTTGCTTTGTCATTATGAGGGGGAAAAACAATTTAATCAATTTTATAATTAAGGCTGCAATGTAACAAAATGTGGATAAAGTCAAGGGGTCTGAATACTTTCTGAATGCACCTCTTTCTTTCTCCCTCTCTCAATTCATAGTAATGCACTCATCATCCATCCATCCATCCTTCCCTATCTACCTCTTTCTTCTCTCTCTCAATTCATAGAAATGCACTTATTATCCATCCATTAATCTGTCCTTCCAGTGGGAGGGCTGACCTTATTCCCCAGCAGCATTAGCACCACATCCTGCTGAGCGTACTCATGGATCTCTGTCAGCCATGCCTGGAGAGAGGGAAGGAGAGATGGAGAGACAGAGGGGCAGAGAGAGAGAGGGGGGCGGAGAGAGCGAGAAAGAGAGAGAGAGAAAGGGATACAAATAAAAAGGTTAGGAGCTGAGAATGGGAAAGTGACCTGGTGGAAGAGAAACTAAGGAACCAAGCAAGACAATAAGTTGAAAGAGAAGAGGAACAATGATCAGTCGAAGAAGCACAAGAAGTTGGAAGACAGGAATGATAGAAGAGCGGGGAGTACAACCTATTCATGCCAATGCTAATGAAACATACTGTATTGTTAGATGGTGTTCATCACCTGGAATCTCAGGGGAATCAATAACACAAAGAAACAGAAAAAAAGGCTAGAGAGTTTTAATGAGCCGACAAACAGTACTGAGCTTCAATGCAACATCCACAGAACCCAGAAACAAAGAACACTAGTTGTCACCCCTGTTCTCAGTTTGAGTAGTGCACTACTTCCATCTTCCTTTGTTCTCTCCCACAATCTGTCTTATTTTAATTATAGGTTAGTGGTCCCTGGCCTCCCTGTTAGCTCTTCTGGTTAAATAGAGGTTAGTGTCTCTGGGGAACCATGATAGATTTTATGAAGGAACCAGCCAAACACACTGTCATTACTCTTTCTATGAGTCCCACTGTTCACACCCCTCTCTCTCCATCATTTCATTATCTGTGCATTAGGATGGTCCACTCCATCTCCCCAACTCTCTTTCTTTCTCTCTATATCTATTTACTCTCTCTCCCTCTTGCGCTCTCTCTCCCTCTTTCTCTCTATTAACTCTTTCTATCTCCTTCTAATCTGTCTCTCTCCACTAAGCAGCTCCACTCATCCATGCTTTATGTCCCTTGTTCCTCAGGACTAAACGCCCCTGGTCTTCCTACGATCTGATTGGGAGTCTCAGGTACACCTGAAAGCAGAAGCTCATGGGAAAACGCACTGGCAGACTGTTCCTGTAATTGGTTTTGAATGCAGGAGGCTGAATATAACCCTAATGAGAGGTAGGAGAGGGAGAGGAGAGGAAAGGGAGAGGAGAGGAAAGGGAGAGGAGATAAGAGGAGAAGAGAAGAGAAGAGAAGAGAAGAGAAGAGAAGAGAAGAGAAGAGAAGAGAAGAGAAGAGAAGAGAAGAGAAGAGAAGAGAAGAGAAGAGAAGAGAAGAGAAGAGAAGAGAAGAGAAGAGAAGAGAAGAGAAGAGTGTGAACACATGAGCTAGCCATTTGTCCTGCTGTGCTGTGTCCTTCCCTGGCTGTTAGAGCAGAGCTCCATGTGTAAACTCCTGTTAATGATATCAGTTTTTCTCTGTCTCTGCTTATTTAATGACAAAGTTCTGGCCTACATTACTGTTTTTCATCAACCCACATAATAATGAGACATATTGTCAGTATGGTAATTACTGTCCATTAGGCCTAACTGTAGAGCTGTGGCAGAGTGCTCAGTGCTGGGAGGGAGGGTTGCTAGACAGCTTGTGTTTAGAGATTGTGCCCAAAGCTATCGTAGTGTGTCAGTTAAGTGTGTGTGTGTGTGCGGCCATGGCCGTGGCCGTGTGTGTGTGCATGTGCGCGTGCAGCTTTAATTAACAGAAAGTAACAAACAAAAATCAACTAAAAATCTATTTGAAAGTCTGTTTGACTTCCAGCCCTCTCTTCCACCTCGCTCCTTGGTAGTCGCTGTCCTATCACTGTGATAAGGAGACCAAGAATGGATGAAGAAGGCCAGCTCTTCCTCTCTCTCAGCTGGAGTCACTCTCCTCTACACAATTAGCATCAAACCACGGTTACCCCGGTCATCGTGGCGGTGAGGGATGCAACCCTGTGAGCGAGAGACTCTAGCAAGGACTCTAAATAACATTTATACTACTTTAGGTGGTTCCTAAATGGACAGAACACCATGCTGTACATAGCCTATAGGGAAGGAATGGTATGTGTCAGGAAGGAATGGGATGTGTGGGATAACAAGCAGTAGTAGTTCCGGTGTTTGGGTTTTTCGTCACTGGTTATTTGGACAAACTACGATTTCGCAGGTGTTAGCATCAATCGAATTTCTGAAGGGGAGGGGAAATTCGGCCCGTAACTTGCAAAGACAGAGGGTGGAGCTCCTCGTTCCGGTTTCACTCTTTGTTCTAGCATCTCTTGATCCCTTCTCTTAACACGGATGAAACCAGAACAATTACGCAAGACTTTGGTTCTGAGTTAACCAAGATTAGTCCACTAAAAACGAGGGCTCTTGGTTGGTTGCACTGATGTCCTTAACAGTGCATTAAAAAGAACATCTGAAGTGATATGCTGGTGAAATCTGCAAGGCACCAGAAATCAATGTGATACATTTTTCAGTATAGTTCTGGGAAACAACTGTGTGTGAGTGTGCTTGGGCGAGAGAGAGAGAGAGAGAGAGAGAGAGAGAGAGAGAGAGAGAGAGAGAGAGAGAGAGAGAGAGAGAGAGAGAGAGAGAGAGAGAGAGAGAGAGAGAGAGAGAGAAAGAAAGAAAGAAAAAAATAAAGAGAAAGTGTCAGGTAGGAGAGAGAGAGAGAGAGAGTCAAGAAGAGAAAGAAGAGAGAGAAAGAAAGAAAGAAAGAAAGAAAGAAAGAAAGAAAGAAAGAAAGAAAGAAAGAAAGAAAGAAAGAAAGAAAGAAAGAAAGAAAGAAAGAAAGAAAGAGAGAGAGAGGGTTACTAAAGCGACAAAGAGAAAAATACAGTATAGGCACATTATCTTGACAATCAGCCAAAAAGCACAAAGTGAAGTTGAGTGCTGTAGGGGTGAACTATCTCTCTCTCTCTCCCTCTCTCCCTCCCTCTTTCTCCCCCTCTCTCTCTTTCTCTCCGGTCAGGACCGGTTCTCCATCAGCCCAGTGGACCCGGCTGCGGCTGCAGCTGCAATCAGGCTCATTGTATCAACTGAATGGAGGTGGTGATTCTGTAGCATGATGGATGACGGCACCAGGAGGGCACAGCCACCCTCCATAAACACCAGCTGAACGCAGAGGCTCAAAGCCGGGGAGAGTAGAGCATAGTTCTGGGGAGAGCAAAGCATAATGGAAGACAAGTATGAATAGCATAGACACAATTAAAATGCAGATGTTTTTTTTGTAGGAGTACTGTACAAGTCTGAGACAAAAAAACAACAACATATTTGCCAAAAGAAAAAGAAAACTGAATCTAGGCTTCTTCCCCCAGGAAGAGGAATGCTGATGTGTCAGAAAAACCAGACTAATAGATCAAAGATACACACAGCAATATCCTCTAAGCTTGAGGCCTCCATGTGAGTCACTCTCCTCTACAAGTTTATATTTCCTCTTTTCAAACTGGCCTAAGGCACTAGATCCAGAGACACACATTTCTGAAATGTTTTGTCTCATGCAAAAGCCCACCAAGCCATGGTTCTCTAAACCACAGTTAACTAATGTTGAGCCATGGCCCATTGTTGAGTTGTCAACAACAGTCCCTTCTGTGCCAAGGAATGGGTTGTGGCCACCAAGCAAACCAGGAACATTTCCAGAACATTAGCTAAGATTCCAATTAAGTTCTAGTTAGGGTTTTATCTAACATTAAGACGATAACATCGTAAAAACATTCCAACCATTAAAAAAAAAATTGTACTAAGCTACGGAATTGTTTTAAGATCATTTGCCTATTTGATTCTGAATTTTAGGACCCCTTTAGGTATAAATAAAATAAAAAAGTATTATTTGATGAAACATTGAATTTGGCCTTACTGCTATTAGCCCATAGAAACGCATAAATAACAGATTCATACATGGAAAACAGAGGCAATAAACTACTTCCATACACTGTATACTTGCATTAATTTTTTTATCTACCTTCAGATGAGTCTTGTGAGGCGGGCGTCCTTGAGCAAAAATAAAACATTGTGTAAAAATGTACTGTTCAATAACCCAGTTACCAGTATTTCCCTCAGTTAGTTACAGTATGTTTAAGAAGGCTAAAAAGGAAGCATGGAATTCCTGATTGACAATACTGCCATGGCTATACACTGAAAAATAAGATGTAAGATGACTTCCCTGGTGGCAGAGAGGATAAAAAGACCTGGTTTAGAAACTGAACATTGCAGAAATCCATAGATTAGGGCCACATTTATTTATTGAAATTGACTGAATTCTTTCTATGAACTGTAAATTGTTGCATGTTGCTTTTATATTTTTGTTCAGTATATGATTAAATGCTGTTCAAATGTCCTATGAATGAAATAAAAATACTGCGTGTCAATACAGTCCTCAAATGCGAATTGCCATTAAATCTGGAGAGAAACATGATGGGTATGTATTCTCCTTCTAGAGTCTATTGACGCACCGGTGCGTCATTATAAGTAACATAATAAAAATCCCCAACAAAATCTGTCAGTTAAAGCTAGAGATACTGTATCTTCCACATCTGTGGTGGAAGGTGGTCGAGCTACAGCGGTGTTTGTCAGACCATGAGACATCCCGAAAATCGGTCTTCTCACGAAAACGGCTGTAGCGTCAAAACTCTATGGAAAGATGAGACTCTAATGAACACGATGTTGTTCTCCGTTTCGCTCTACCACCCCCACAAGTGTAAAGAAACACACATATATATACAGTACCAGTCAAAAGTTTGCACACACCTACTCATTCAAGGGTTTTTCTTTATTTTTACTATTTTCTACATTGTAGAATAATAGTGAAGACATCAAAACTATGAAATAACACATATGGAATCATGTAGTAACCAAAAAATTGTTAAGCAAATCCAAATATATTTTATATTTGAGATTCTTAAAATAGCCACCCTTTGCCTTGATGACAGATTTTAACAGTTCATATAAGGAAATCAGTAAATTCATTAGGCCCTAATCTATGGATTTCACATGACTGTGAATACAGATATGCATCTGTTGGTCACAGATACCTTTAAAAAGAAGAAGGAGCATGGATCAGAAAACCACTAAGTATCTGGTGTGACCACCATTTGCCTCATGCAGAGCAACACATCTCCTTTGCATAGAGTTGATAAGTCTATTAATTGTGGCCTATGGAATGTTGTCCTACTCCTCTTCAATTGTTGTGCGAAGTTGCTGGACATTGGAACTGGAACACGCTGTCATACACATCAATCCAATGTTCCCACCAGACTGTTCCCACAACCTAATGAAACATTCAGCATGAGTTTTTGATGCGCGTGATGTTATAATGCGATCACTGTTCCAACATTTTATTGTTACGCAACAGGACAGTTAACCCACAGAGCCCTAAAACCAAGGCATGCTAATTATCTATAGGCTATTTCAAATAATTGTCAAACAGTTTTAGTTTCAATCAACAGTTTGAAATGAGGTACGTTCCGCCTTCTCATTAATTCACATAGAAGTACTGTGGCGGACAATTTACGTCTGAAGCATGCTAATGTAAGGCAAGGATTAGCTAGATGAGCCGGACAAACTTCTCTCTTCGATGAGAGCCCAAGCACTACCCCAGTGCTTCCCCAGGTCAAGTATACAGACAGTTGCACATCTCCAGTCAGAACAGAACCTGCCCAAACCTTTTCTGCCTGGTGCATTTTCTGGCTAGCGCCCGCATTTTCTTCATTGTTGTTTTCCTTACTAATAATGACTTTTGGACATGTGTGCGTTCCTATCAAAGTAAGTGCCTTATTACGTTATCATAATAGTTTCTGTATATCTTGCTATGTCATTTCAACTGTGGCACACTGTATGTAGCTACAGTTGAAGTTAGAAGTTTACATACACTTAGGTTGGAGTCATTAAAACTCGTTTTTCAACCACTCCACAAATTTCATGTTAACAAACTATAGTTTTGGCAAGTCGGTTAGGACATCTACTTTGTGCATGACACAAGTTATTTTCCCAACAATTGTTTACAGACAGATTATTTCACTTCTAATTCACTGTATCACAATTCCAGTGGGTCAGAAGTTTACATACACTAAGTTGAGTGTGCCTTTAAACAGCTTGGAAAATTCCAAAAAATGATGTCATGGCTTTAGAAGCTTCTGATAGGCTAATTGACATCATTTGAGTCAACTGGAGGTGTACCTGTGGATGTATTTCAAGGCCTACCTTCAAACTCAGTGCCTCTTTGCTTGATGTCATCGGAAAATGAAAAGAAATCAGCCAAGACCTCAGAAAAAAAATTGTAGACCTCCACAAGTCTGGTTCATCCTTGGGAGCAATATCCAAACGCCTGAAGGTAGCATGTTCATCTGTACAAACAATAATACGCAAGTATAAACACCATGGGACCACGCAGCAGTCAAACCGCTCAGGAAGGAGATGCATTCTGTCTCCTAGAGATGAACGTACTTTGGTGCGAAAAGTGCAAATCAGTCCCAGAACAACAGCAAATGACATTGTGAAGATGCTGGAGGAAACAGGTACAATAGTATCTATATCCACAGTAAAACGAGTCCTATATCGACATAACCTGAAAGGCCGCTCAGCAAAGAAGAAGCCACTGCTCCAAAAATGCCATAAAAAAGCCAGACTGCGGTTTGCAACTGCACATGGGGACAAAGATCGTACTTTTTGGAGAAATGTCCTCTGGTCTGATGAAACAAAAATATAACTGTTTGGCCATAATGACCATCGTTATGTTTGGAGGAAAAAGGGGGTTGCTTGCAAGCCGAAGAACACCATCCCAACCGTGAAGCACGGGGGTGGCAGCATCATGCTGTGGGGGTGCTTTGCTGCAGGAGGGACTGGTGCACTTCACAAAATAGATGGCATCATGAGGAAGGAAAATGATGTGGATATATTGAAGCAACATCTCAAGACATCAGTCAGGAAGTTAAAGCTTGGTCGCAAATGGGTCTTCCAAATGTACAATGACCCCAAGCATACTTCCAAAGTTGTGGCAAAATGGCTTAAGGACAACAAAGTCAAGGTATTGGAGTGGCCATCACAAAGCCCTGACCTCAAACCTATAGAACATTTGTGGACAGAACTGAAAAAGCGTGTGTGAGTAGGGAGGCCTACAAACCTGACATTTCACATTCTTAAAATAAAGTGGTGATCCTAACTGACCTAAAACAGGTAATTTTTACTAGGATTAAATGTCAGGAATTGTGAAATACTGAGTTTAAATGTATTTGGCTAAGGTGTATGTAAACTTCCGACTTCAACTGTATATATGGAGCATAATCTATTCTGTGTAAAACATCTTATTCTTATTCTTTCTGTGTGTATTCCTTTATAACCGCAGACATGAGAGGTACTAATTTCATAACCTTTATGGTGTTATACTCAATTGTGCTTATGTAGCTACATTCTTCTATTAGCTCTGTAAAACAATACTAATGGCGTCAGATAAGTATTAGCTTGTGTTTTATCCTTTGAAGCTGCCCTGGCCTCATCATGACCATGGCCTGTGTATTCATTTAGCATGTTTAGCATAACTTTGCTATGCCCTGCCCCTTTGTGGAGCCCTTATGCAGCAATTCATTTACTGTTTATTACTGTTTCTTATGTATATCATTCATAATTGTCATGTTGTCAATGTAACTTATTATTTTTATACCAGTGTTATTATGTTACTTCATTGTAATATTGTTTTATTGCTATATCCTGATATTTTATTATAATTATTAGTAATTCATCTTTATTCTGTACTTTCAGAAACCACACACACAAACAGTATTGAACACTATTTGCCAACATCATAACTGGAACTGGACATATTTATTGCCGAAGATTGAGGCCAGCTTTTGTATGCTAGCAACATACAGTTTGAATGTACACTCCTTTACAGTGTTACTGGAGAGAGAAAAAAACAGCAAGAAAAAACATAGGCCTATATGTAATGGTTGCCTATTTTATTGAAGTGTGGCCGTTCCTGAAAAGAGGAGCCAGCATGGTCATCACCAAGGACCCGGACACCCCAAGGCCCTCATAATGTTGGATGTCAGTGGTGGACCCTGTGTAGACTATAATATACTGAACAAATCCTGTCTTCACGTCGCACATAACAAAGAACTTGACCCCAAACCTGTGCCTTTTGGAGAGAATGTATTGATGGAACACCAGCCTGCCCTTCCATAAAATCAGGGACTCTTCAATGCATAGGTCCTTGTAAGGCACAAAGACCAGACCAAATGCTGATGTCAGGCTGGTAAGAACATTTCTTATTTTGTGTAAGGGGTCATTTAGGTTGGCAGGAGCATTCTTGACGAAATGCAGGCATCGCAGCAGAACTAGGAAGCGGTCTTGGGAAAAGAGAGTAGCAAAGAAGGGAATTGCAAACATATGATCTGTGCTCCAGTATTCAACTCTTTTTTTACATTTTAGCATACCCTCTTATCCAGAGTGACTTACAGGTGCAATTAGGGTTAAGTGCCTTGCACAAGGGCACATTAACAGATTTTTTTCACCTACTTGGATTAGGGATTCGAACCAGCAACTTTTCAGTTACTGGCCCAAAGCTCTTAACCATTAGGCTACCTGCCTCCCACTTATGGGATTCTTCTTTACTATTCCCATGAGAAGGACTGTCACCAGGAAGGTATACATTTCACTAATTGTGGTTTTCATCCATTTAGTGAGCTTCCCCCTCACTCCTTGCTCTCTCTTCTCCTGTAGCTCCAAGGCATAGAGATTGGTCTCCTCCACTATGTCTCCCACCAGCTCCTTTGTCAGAAACAGCTTTAAGCAATCTGCCTCAGATGGAGATGGCAAGGGGCTTTGCACACCAGACTGGGACTCATCAAAGCCAACAGCAGGGCCAGGAGGGGTGGAATGGCTGACAGCCGTCCAGCTTCCGCAGACCTGTACTTCACCCACTGTTGGTCTGCATCCATCACCACCAGCATCTTCAGAGGGACTTGGGACTTCTTCGGTGGGTAAGGGGTCCTCAGATTCAGGGTTCTCAATGCCCACAAGGTTAGGGGCAGCTCCTCACTGATTCCTCACTTTCATACTCAGACTCATTGCCAGAATTTCCTCTTTTGTGAGTTGTATCCTGTTGAAAGATATTGCTAATGCTACAACTTAGCCCACTTGCTACATACATAAACAACAACACTGAATGGCTCTGAGTGAGTGCCAGGGGTGAGATTGGCTGCCGGTGTGTTGATACTGATGATTTGTTGCCACAGATGGTTTGTTTGCATAGCAGGTTAGGATAACGAACATGGCAGGTTAGGATAATTAACATGGCAGGTTAGGATAACTAATACAGCAGGTTAGGTGAATTAATGTAGCAGGTTAGGAGAATGAGTTTAAGGGTTAGGCTTAGCTACAATGCTATAGTTGTCAACAACTGTTGTCCCGATGCGACCACTTGACAGAGCTGTTGTAGGCATTTACATTTTAGTCATTTAGCAGACACTCTTATCCAGAGCGATTTACAGTTAGTGAGTGCATACATTTTCATACAGGTCCCCTGAAAACAGCTGAATGTTGTCAAGCTTTACCGTATCAAAATTGAAGTCCTCTGACGGATGCGTTTTGCACAATCTGCAAAAATGTATTTGAAACTTTGAACAATGAACTTTTTGACACCTATCACTGTTGGCTATGTTTCATCTTACAACAGCTACAGTTGAAGTCAGAAGTTTACATACACCTTAGCCAAATACATTTAAACTCTGTTTTTCACAATTCCTGACATTTAATCCTAGTAGAAATTCCCTGTCTTAGGTCAGTTAGGATCACAATTTTTTTTAAGAATGTGAAATGTCAGAATAATAGTAGAGAGAATGATTTTTTTAAGCTTTTATTTCTTTTATCAATTGTTCCAATTGTTTAACTTGGGTCAAACATTCCCACAATAAGTTGGGTGCATTTTGGCCCATTCCTCCTGACAGAGCTGGTGTAACTGAGTCAGGTTTGTAGGCCTCCTTGCTCACACACGCTTTTTCAGTTCTGCCCACACATTTTCTATAGGATTGAGGTCAGGGCTTTGTGATGGCCACTCCAATACCTTGACTGTTGTCCTTAAGCCATTTTGCCACAACTTTGGAAGTATGCTTGGGATCATTGTCCATTTGGAAGACCCATTTGCAACCAAGCTTTAACTTCCTGACTGATGTCTTGAGATGTTGCTTCAATATATCCACATAATTTTTCTTCCTCATGATGCCATCTATTTTGTGAAGTGCACCAATCCCTCCTGCAGCAAAGCACCCCCACAGCATGATGCTGCCACCCCGTGCTTCACGGTTGGGATGGTGTTCTTCGGCTTGCAAGCCACCCCCTTTTCCCTACAAACATAGCGATGGTCATTATGACCAAACAGTTCTATTTTTGTTTCATCAGACAAGAGGACACACCAAAAAGTACGATCTTTGTCCCCATGTGCAGATGCAAACCGTAGTCTGGCTTTTTTATGGCGGTTTTAGTTTGGCTTCTTCCTTGCTGAGCGGCCATTCAGGTTATGTCGATATAGGACTTTTCGCACCAAAGTACGTTCATCTCTAGGCGACAGAACGCTTCTCCTTCCTGAGCGGTATGACATCTGCGTGGTCCCATGGTGTTTATACTTGCGTACTATTGTTTGTACAGATGAACGTGGTACCTTCAGGCGTTTGGACATTTCTCCCAAGGATATACCAGACTTGTGGAGGTCTACAATTTTTTTTCTGAGGTCTTGGCTGATTTCTTTTGATTTTCCCATGATGTCAAGCAAAGAGGCGCTGAGTTTGAAGATAGGCCTTGAAATACATCCACAGGTAAACCTCCAATTGACTCAAATGATGTCAATTAGCCTATCAGAAGCTTCTAAAGCCATGACATCATTTTTAAAGGCACAATCAACTTAGTGTATGTAAACTTCTGACCCACTGGAAATATGATACAGTGACTTATAAGTGAAATAATCTGTCTGTAAACAATTGTTGGAAAAATTACTTGTGCCATGCACAAAGTAGATGTCCTAACCGACTTGCCAAAACTATAGTTTGTTAACAAGAAATGTGTGGAGTGGTTGAAAAACGAGTTTTAATGACTCCAACCTAAGTGTATGTAAACTTCCGACTTCAACTGTATGTGTGGAGCCATGTTTGTTGACATCATACAATGCATTCTCGGTGTCTGTCAGAATAAAGACGTTATAACAAAACAAGGTGAAAGCATGGTTCACTCATCTTTCGAATAAACTTCTGAAAGTGAATGATGGGAAGGGTATGATGGTAGACGACACACCCCCTTCAACATACTGCAAACAGACCCAACTCATCTTTTCACCTCTTCTTATCTTTGGTTGACACAGAAAAACAAACATGGCAGCGCGCACAAACTCTACCCACTTTTAGAAAGTGTTTTACTCAATTATTTCGATCACTGGTGAGCTCACCTGTGATGTGATGAATTGTAAATAACATTTGCTATTAGCTAATTCATATTATGGATTCTGTCACCCGAGAGCTAAATATGTCCGCTTGAGTTAGCTCACTCTTTCTTCAGTTAGCGCTAGGACTAATGTAGCCTACATTTCCCAATTTGGATGAGAATTGTGTTATGCTGTTGTTACTTCTGTGAATGTCTGAACATCTGCATCCAAAAATAAACTGCTCACATTGAGGACATAAAGTTGTAAAGACTGTTTGTGCAAAATGTTTCTGTGAAAAAACAGTGTGGCCAGCTCAAACGCTGACTATTGTGTTGATGAAGTGTTCTAATCACACTGGTTTGAGCGTACGTTGCAGGGAACACTATAGAATGATCACACCCGTGTGCTCGTACGCGTCAACGGGTTAAAGAACAGACTAAATGTGTTTTGGGAACGTTCTTGTAACATCAGGTTAATGTTTTTTGCACCCTAAAATAAACATTGTAGAATCATCTGCACAAATGGACAGCGTTTGTGTTTTGGCAACATATCTTTTGTGATGTCCCCACAATGTTCTTACCAGACTGTTCCCACAACCTAATGAAACATTATGGAAACCTTTAAAGAACAAATCAAGATCAGGTGAATGCTTTATACAAACATTATATAATCATCAAATCAAATTGTATTTGCCTCATGCGCCGAATACAACAGGTGTAGACATTACAGTGAAATGCTTACTTACAAGCCCTTAACCAACAATGTATTTTTAAAAGTTCATTTTATTTTAAAGTGTTGAGTAAAAAATATAAAAGCAAATAACTGAAGAGCAGCAGCGACTTACATGAGCAATTAGGGTTAAGTGCCTTGTTCAAGGTCACATCGACAGATTTTTCACCTAGTCGGCTCGGGGATTAGAACCAGCGACCTTTCAGTTACTGCTACAACGCTCTTAACCACTAAGCTACCTTCCAATTACTTTTCAGGATTCTTAGTCAAAGTTAGATCAAACATTTCAGTCTGTGTCTGGTACAGAGAATAGAACCAATTAAGTGATCATCAGCCTCCCTCCACTCCCTCCAGAGGAAAAGTTGTTTCATCTTTCAGATAGAGTGATGAAACTAGAGGCAGAGGAGGATGAGCAGAGAGGGAGAAGTCATAACACACTCTGTCTCTGATTATGTTGGGTTTGAAGGTGCTGAAAGTTAGCCTGCAGTGTGTGTTCCTGTCCACATGTGTGTGCACATGTTTGCTTGTATTCGTGTATGCGTGTGTTGTGTGTGTGTGCATATGTCAATACAAAAACCCTAAATAACCAATTACTTTAGCCAACTCAGCAACCTCTTGTTCCTTAATCTCCAAGCTCTCGTCTTATCTCCCGAGTGGCGCAGTGGTCTAAGGCACTGCATCGCAGTGCTAGGTGTGCCACTAGAGATCCTGGTTCGAATCCAGGCTCTGTCGTAGCCGGCCGCGACCGGGAGACCCATGGGGCGGCGCACAATTGGCACAGCGTCGTCCAGGGTAGGGGAGGGAATGGCCGGCAGGGATGTAGCTCAGTTGGTAGAGCATGGCGTTTGCAACGCCAGGGTTGTGGGTTCGATTCCCACGGGGGGGCAGTATGAAAAAAAATATATATAAAAAAAGAATTAAAATAAAATAAAAAAATAAAAGAATGTATGCACTCACTAACTGTAAGTCGCTCTGGATAAGAGCGTCTGCTAAATGACTAAAATGTAAATGTAAATGTTATCCATATGAAAGTGACATATTCTGGCCTTTTCAAGCTGCCTTACTAACGCTTTCTGATCAGGCGAAGGCTGGAAAATAAAATGAATATCTCTAATTGCAGACAAACAGCGATGACGATGTTAACCTTGTCCAAAAGAGAAAAATTAAAAGTTTTAGATGTGGCCTTGATAGGAGAGGGTAGGTCGAACAAAGGAAACACTTAATGAGATGGGGCAGAGAGGAAAGAGAGGGAGAGAGAGAATGTGAAAGGGGCAAAGAGACAACATAGAGAGAAGGTAATGTAACCTTCCTGAGAAAGAAAAAAGTGAGAATGGAGAGAAAGAGGAAGTGGAGAGAGAGTGTCAAGAGTGGCGTGAGTTGCTGTGTAGTAGTCTTGAATGGTTTATTCCCAGCCTTCCTCTGTAAAGGGCTGTAGAGAGAATTTAATCTCCACCTCTGTCTGTCATTCAACAATCAACAACCAACACCACAACCTGTGCAGATCTGTGCTGCCCTGAGCCTGACACACACACACACACACACACACACACACACACACACACACACACACACACACACACACACACACACACACACACACACACACACACACACACACACACACACACACACACACACACACACACCAGCACTAGACTCAACAGCAGTACTTGATAAACAACTTATAATTTGAACTCCTTCATTGTGTGGTAATTTCGGATGGTTTAAATATGACACCTTATATGACTGCTGTATCAATAACCAATGCTCAGACTCATTAACAAATGAAAAGAGAACAATGATCCCAGCACAGCTCCATCTTTCTTGTCTTCTTTCTGTCTCTTCTGCTTTAGCTACATGAATAACTCCCATTATGCCTTGAACGGTTCTCGGTGTATTGGTTCAGTATTGGTATGCAAACTAGTAGATCTCAAACCGAGCACTTTGAGAACTTTGAGCACTTTGAGCACTTGATTACTCGATATGCGTGTTCATGAGTCAATCGAGTCAATCTCAAACACTAGTTCTCAAGTCATCGAGCGCTCCACTGCGCCCTTCGGAAGCCCTCTTTATCGAGTGGGCATCCTGTGCCGACTCGGTGCCTTTGGCAGCTTCTTCCCATGAATCTCAGCATGTTACCTAGCAACAACAACACTTCGCTCTCAAAAAATGGTCTGAATAAGTCAACATAAATCAAGAAATCTGTAATTCATGTGGAAGTTTTGCAGAGGAGGCCTTAGTCACACAATTTTACCTCTAGCTAAGGAGTTTAGTGCTTGAAGAAGCGGTATTTCTGACGTTTGATAATGTACACAAAAACATGTCCATTACATTAGCTTGCTAGCTAGCTCTAAAGCGTCTATCATAGTCCAAAATGTGTATGTGTACGCACAGCAGTGTTCTAGAATATTGGACCATTGGCTTTCATACTTTTCGAATTCTCAGCATAGCTCAAGCATTTTCTCCAACTGTCAACATATTCAAATAAATAGAGGACACGTACCGGAGCCGCGTTGGTTGGGAATTCAGGATAGGTGCGCGTTCGGGCTGTGCGTCCCCCGCGGATGGTTGTGCTCTTTTGTTTTTTGTTGTTATGCAGAGGCTAGCGGATATATCACAATGAGACACCGGGCTATCACGTCTCAGGACTATGATTTACGTTTGAGCCAGCCACTTCATATGAAACAAAAGAGAAGCTAACCAGTTAGTGGAACACTAAATGCAATGTTCCTTCAATAAGCTAGCTAGCTAACGTTAGCTAGCTAGCTACTGTAGTAACATTAATTTATCACAATGAACAAGTTTTAATGAAGTAGCAACTGCCTGTTCTGCCCTGAGTCAGTGCAGTGTTGAGTCAGCTGCTGCTGTGCTGTGTGCTCAGCTGTTCCACAATGTTACAATGTAGCGATTGGTGCTTTGGAAACATGCTGAATTACCCTACGGACTGACTGCTGGAGAACATGTCTACAACTGCATCAGCAGCTGTCAAACTATCATAAATAAGTGACAAGCAAAACTCTGTTTATCAGTGCAGTGCCCCCAAATCCTTATCTTAAATTCCATCCCTGTGTTTGTCAGGGAAGCTAGTGTGGGGATCTAGATGTGATGACTAGCTTAGAAAGAATGTATTAATGATTAAACATAAAAGGTTTGTACTGTACTGATATAAATTGTTTCACATAACAAGCTGTGATTCATGTGAGGAGCTGTTAGGGAGTAGGGTGAGACAGACTTGTATTTCTCACAGACACATACACACTGCCTCTTTGTTAAACCATCATACTCAAGGACATGTGTACTGCAAAAAGTGCTGACTTTCTGGATAAGTTGCAAAACAACTAGACACCTGGCAACAGTGAAGCGCCAAGGGTCTGGGACCAGCCTGTGCGCCAACGGATAGGCTGAGTAAGTCTAAACCACGCTCAGTCTCTACCCTGATAGGCCCAGCAAGGAGCGGGAACTATCACTGTCAAGGTATTTAAAGAACAGCCTGTAACAATGGATCAGTTCTCTGTCTGCCCTGCGTGGTATTTCAGTGAGCCCGTATAAGAACCATCATACTTATCATACATACATTTTGCATATAATAAATTTAGCTTGGATTGAATATCTCTTGATTATGTTTTCTCTTATTCCAATACCAGATTTGAATTACGCTATTTCTAACACTAGCTAGCAGAAGGCAGTCTACAACAAGCTAAATCAGCTGATAAAGTCACTGCTGATCAATATATTTGCACATACAGTGGGGAAAAAAAGTATTTAGTCAGCCACCAATTGTGCAAGTTCTCCCACTTAAAAAGATGAGAGAGGCCTGTAATTTTTCATCATAGGTACACGTCAACTATGACAGACAAATTGAGAAAAAAAATCCAGAAAATCACATTGTAGGATTTTTAATGAATTTATTTGCAAATTATGGTGGAAAATAAGTATTTGGTCACCTACAAACAAGCAAGATTTCTGGCTTTCACAGACCTGTAACTTCTTCTTTAAGAGGCTCCTCTGTCCTCCACTCGTTACCTGTATTAATGGCACCTGTTTGAACTTGTTATCAGTATAAAAGACACCTGTCCACAACCTCAAACAGTCACACTCCAAACTCCACTATGGCCAAGACCAAAGAGCTGTCAAAGGACACCAGAAACAAAATTGTAGACCTGCACCATGCTGGGAAGACTGAATCTGCAATAGGTAAGCAGCTTGGTTTAAAGAAATCAACTGTGGGAGCAATTATTAGGAAATGGAAGACATACAAGACCACTGATAATCTCCCTCGATCTGGGGCTCCACGCAAGATCTCACCCGTGGGGTCAAAATGATCACAAGAACGGTGAGCAAAAATCCCAGAACCACACGGGGGGACCTAGTGAATGACCTGCAGAGAGCTGGGACCAAAGTAACAAAGCCTACCATCAGTAACACACTACGCCGCCAGGGACTCAAATCCTGCAGTGCCAGATGTATCCCCCTGCTCAAGCCAGTACATGTCCAGGCCCGTCTGAAGTTTGCTAGAGTGCATTTGGATGATCCAGAAGAGGATTGGGAGAATGTCATATGGTCAGATGAAACCAAAATATAACTTTTTGGTAAAAACTCAACTCGTCGTGTTTGGAGGACAAAGAATGCTGAGTTGCATCCAAAGAACACCATACCTACTGTGAAGCATGGGGGTGGAAACATCATGCTTTGGGGCTGTTTTCCTGCAAAGGGACCAGGACGACTGATCCGTGTAAAGGAAAGAATGAATGGGGCCATGTATCGTGAGATTTTGAGTGAAAACCTCCTTCCATCAGCAAGGGCATTGAAGATGAAACGTGGCTGGGTCTTTCAGCATGACAATGATCCCAAACACACCGCCCGGGCAACGAAGGAGTGGCTTCGTAAGAAGCATTTCAAGGTCCTGGAGTGGCCTAGCCAGTCTCCAGATCTCAACCCCATAGAAAATCTTTGGAGGGAGTTGAAAGTCCGTGTTGCCCAGCGACAGCCCCAAAACATCACTGCTCTAGAGGAGATCTGCATGGAGGAATGGGCCAAAATACCAGCAACAGTGTGTGAAAACCTTGTGAAGACTTACAGAAAACATTTGACCTGTGTCATTGCCAACAAAGGGTATATAACAAAGTATTGAGAAACTTTTGTTATTGACCAAATACTTATTTTCCACTATAATTTGCAAATAAATTCATAAAAAATCCTACAATGTGATTTTCTGGAAAAAAAATTATCATTTTGTCTGTCATAGTTGACGTGTACCTATGATGAAAATTACAGGCCTCTCTCATCTTTTTAAGTGGGAGAACTTGCACAATTGGTGGCTGACTAAATACTTTTTTCCCCCACTGTATTGTGAGCAGGAGTAGGGACATGTTGTTTTGCTTTCTCACTGTCATGTTTCATAGCGAGTCATGCTACAAGACATGTCGCGGGAGACAATGCTCGCAAATGGACTTGATAAGTGGCAGTTGGGATGTCGAGTGTGCATCGTCTCAATGCTCATTTTGGCCAAAACACTTGCAGACTTGAGTGATCACTATCGAACACATCAGCAAGTGTCAACTCGATAAAGGGCTTAGGGGCCAAGTGTTCGGTTTGAGATTCAGCAACAAGTATTCTGAGACTGTCTAGCTTATCACCTAAAACATTTCCTATTACTTAGGGTACTTTGGGCATCTTGAGTTGCTGGTGTCTTTTTCAATTTTCTTATGTAAAGTAACAGATATTCTTACAGAGCCTTGCAACATGTGTATACCACACTAAGCACTACCTATCATCACACATAGTCCACCACACTAAACCCTATCTATCTATCAAAACAAAAACAGGTTTTTAGAAATTTTTGCACATTTATTAAAAATTAAACAATTACATTGAACATTTACATAAGTATTATTTTACTCACTACTTGGTTGAAGCACCTTTGGCAGCGATTACAGCCTCAAGTCTTCTTGGGTATGACGCTACAAGCTTGGCACACCTGTATTTGGGGAGTTTCTCCCATTCTTCTCTGCAGATCCTCTCAAGCTCTATCAGGTTGGATGGGGCGCGTCTTTGCACAGCTATTTTCAGATCTCTCCAGAGATGTTTGATCGGGTTCAAGTCCGGACTCTGGCTGGGCCACTCAAGGACATTCAGATACTTGTCCCGAAGCCACTCCTGCGTTGTCTTGGCTGTATGCTTAGGGTCGTCCTGTTGGAAGGTGAACCTTCGCCCCAGTCTGAGGTCCTGAGTGCTCTGGAGCAGGTTTTTGTCAAGGATCTCTCTGTACTTTACTCCGTTCATCTTTCCCTCGATCCTGACTAGTCTCCCAGTCCCTGCCGCTGAAAAACATCCCCACAGCATGAGGCCCCATGTAGCTCAGTTGGTAGAGCATGGCACTTGCAACGCCTGGGTTGTGGGTTCAATTTCCACGGGGGGCCAGTATGAAAAGAATAAATAAAAAATGTATGCACTCACTAACTGTAAAGTCTCTCTGGACAAGAGCGTCTGCTAAATGACTAAAATGTAAAAATGTAATGCTGCCACCAGCATGCTTCACCTTAGGGATGGAGCCAGATTTCCTCCAGACGTGACACTTGGCATTCAGGTCAAAGAGTTCAATCTTGGTTTCACCAGACCAGAGAATCTTGTTTCTCATGATCAGAGTCTTTCAGATGCCTTTTGGCAAACTCCAAGCGGGCTGTCGTGTGCCTTTTATTGAGGAGTGGCTTCCGTCTGGCCACTCTACCATAAAGGCCTGATTGGTGGAGTGCTGCAGAGGATGTTGTCCTTCTGGAACGTTATCCTCTGGAGCTCTGTCAGAGTTACCATCGGGTTCTTGGTCACCTCCCTGACCAAGGCCCTTCTCCCCCAATTGCTCAGTTTGGCCGGGTGGCCAGCTCTAGGAAGAGTCTTGGTTTGGTGGTTCCAAACCTCTTCCATTTAAGAATGATGGAGGCCACTGTGTTCTTGGGGACCTTCAATGCTGCAGTAATATTTTGGTACCCTTCCCCAGATCTGTGCTTCGACACAATCCTGTCTCGAAGCTCTATGGACAATTCCTTCAACCTCATGGCTTGGTTTTTGCTCTGATATGCACTGTCAACTGTGGGACCTTATACAGACAGGTGTGTGCCTTTCCAAATAATGTCCAATCAATTGAATTTACCACAGGTGGAGTTGTAGAAACATCTCAAGGATGATCAATGGAAATAGGATGCACCAGAGCTCAATTTCGAGTCTCATAGCAAAAAAATTCTAAAAACCAGTTTTTGCGTTGTCATGCAGTGGCTACATTGACGGGGACCTGTTCAGGAAATGGTTTCAGCACTTCATTAAGCATGCAGTGAAAGAGCGCCCTCTCCTTCTCCTCTTCGATGGGCACAAGCGCCACATGGACCCGGAGGTGCTCGCGGCGGCACTAAGGGAAGGGGTTATACTTCTTTGTCTTCCACCACACTGCACCCATGTCCTGCAGCCGCTGGATGTGGCATACTTTGGCCCTTTAAAGGCTGAGTTCTCCAAGGTAGCTGGAGACCTTAGCCATTTTGTATCACTCCTACTCCGCTACCCGTACCAGCGATGCAAGGACATGCGCTATGTGGTAGAAGGGTTTAAGAAGTGTGGCCTCTTCCCTTTTGACCCTTCAGCCATTGAAGGGTCCCATTTAATGCCGTCTCGGGTCCCATCACCGCCTCTCCTGGAACCAGCAGCACTGTGCCGTCCATCAGCACCTCCTCCCCATTGACCACAGGAGGACCCTCAGCCCCTGCTCCAGTACCAGCCCCTGCTCCAGTCCCAGCCCTAGCTCTAGAAGAGCACCCCCTAATAGAGGGGGGGGCTGATAGCAAAGGACCTGGGGCACATCCTTACTGTCCTGAAGTATCGGCTGGACCGATACAGAAGACTCCCTGTGGTCGCCACATGCCTCACCGGGGAGGAATACACGCGCCAGTGGCAGGAGAGGCGTGAGAAGGAGAGGGCCGAGGCAGAGGAGAAAGAGCGTCGGGCAGCCCTCATAACACAGAGGGTACAGGAGAGGGCTGCCATGGATGAGACCATTGACGCCATCGCCTCTGATGGACCCCCTGCTGGAACCACTCTTGACAGCTGCATCACCACTGCCAGTGCCTCCCAGTGTGCAACACCTGTAGGAGCCGCCGGAGTCCCCAGCTGCAGAAGAAGGCCACGTGCCTACTCTCCCGGCCACACCATCGTCGGCCCCTAAACCCCACCATTATAAACATCAGCTCCTCCAAGCCATCGTCTGCGGTTTTGTCCACCACCACCACAATGCACACCACCCCCCCCTGTCTGTCACCAACTGCCTCCTCCGTCTTCCCTGGTCACACCACCATAGCAGCCTTGTCTGGTGTCCCTGCCCCCTGCAATTTGAATACCGCCACCTCCACAGGTAAACACATGTTAAATTACGAAAAAATGACTGTTTGTTATCTGTTTTATAAAACAGCAATGTAAAAAAAAAAAAATCTCTCTTTACATATCTACAGTCCATAGCACCGGCCCTCAAGTCATCTCCACCTGCTCCAAAACCTCTGCAGCTTCCTCCAGAGGTATTGATGTAAAAAAGTTGAAAAGGGTTTTCATGCAACATGCTCTGTCTAAAACTAATTTTTCTCAAACTGCAGCACAGAAAAGGAAGAGAAAAGCTCCACCGGTCATGTCTGTCACGCCACCCATGGCACCGCTTTCAGGTACTTCATAATCTGTTTTTCTCTCTCTCTCAGCTGTATCAATTACTATTGTTGTTGAAGAACTTCTACATTTTGCAAAACCATATTAATAAAATTTAATTATTATGATTTTTTTTTTTTTAAGAAGACACCACCTGCTGTGCTCCCTGCGGGGAGCATGGTCCGCTTGCAAGCTCCCCTCAGGAGTGTAGATCTGAGGTGCCATGGGGTGTTCTGTGACTTCTGCCAGCACTGGTTCCACTGCAGGTGTGTGCAGTGGGATCCAGAGTAGCGGTGGAGCTGGATTTTTATTGTGATTTTTGTGACACTATAGGGATGGAGGTCGAGATTTAATTGTTTATTCTGTTTGTGTTCATATGAAATTATTTATTTGCACAAAAAAATAAATGTCTAAAATATAATATATATATTTCTTCAACCCATCTTGTGTATTTCTTCCTTTACTTTCCAAATGCACCTCTGCAACACAAACTCCAACAGTGTTTTCATTGTTTATGTCAATGCACATAACTGAAATTAAAGTTTTATTTGATGTAAATTTTTAATACTCATATTTTAGTATTCAACTGTTATCTATTTTCTCAAAACATAAGATTAATCTGTAAAACAAATTATGAGACATTATTTGGTTACAACACTGAATATGTTGGTGAAGAACCATTTTTTAAGAGTCCACAGGAGGGGCACCGGGCTACGCAATGAAAAGTTGACAGACAAGTCATTATCTTTTACCGGAAGGCTAGTCAACTATCTAGTAAACACTTCGGGTACATGGTTGGTGTCTCTTTTTTTGAACAAAATTAAACAGATATATCTTGTATTTGAACAAAATAGTAAGGTGGCCAATAACTGGGGACCGTATGCCGATAATACGGGACGTATTCATTTGCTAAACCGCTTATCAAAAAGCTGATAATAGTATTTCCACTGAAATGTCAAACATGCTAATTTCTAACCCGTTAGCTAAAATTTTTACGACACCAATAATCATATAACATTGATGGCTTCATCACAAGATAACACTCTTGAAGGTAATATATTTCTTAAACGCTGTTGAATATGCCAATTATACGGGGTTCCACACTACCTTGATACATGTTGTAGAAAAGTGATGGGCAGAAGAGGGGTTTAACAAAGATAGGGTTAAGAGAGTGGAAGGGAGAGAGAAGCAAATAATGATTGAGAGAGAATAATAGGGAGAGAGAGAGAGAGATAGATGGTGAGATCCAGTGGAGAAGATTGAATCTCAGCTCTGAACTACAAAAAAGTCCAACAGGGGAGACGGTTGATATCAGACTGGTATACTGTATCTGTGATATCTTTACTGAGGGAGAGGGCAGCCAAACCGGAGATTGAAAAATATTAGATGAAAATAAATAATGCTCCCATATGGTATTTTATGAGATGAACGACATTTGTACCTTTGTCAGGATGACTCCCACCTTTGCAGTCAGTTATGATCAAATTTGAACAACAACCTTTTCATTCTGCTGCTCTGTTGGACCATTTCTGCCTACTAATGTTACTAGACAGAAAAAAATACTGAAACCTTGATTGGAATAGGAGCAAGCTGGTGTGTGTGTGTGTGTGGGTGTTTAATTGTGTGTGTGTGTGTGTGTGTGTGTGTGTGTGTGTGTGTGTGTGTGTGTGTGTGTGTGTGTGTGTGTGTGCACTGTTACAATCACCTATCAGCCTGCAAGAGAGGGAGCAGAGGCAACAAATTACCCAGCAGGAAATAACACGCTCAGCTGGGAATTGTTCTCAAATCAGTCTGTTGGGCTAGGCTTCCCACACTATTGCCCTCAGTCTCTGTGTCAGTCTCAGACTAGACACACCACAGGGCACAGGTATCACATTAACATCTGAATAATAACTATGAACTCAGAAATGATTTACACCTAAATCTAAATCTGTCTTCAGTAGTCTGTTTGTTTCTCTCTGTCATCCCAATTTGTAAATCGCTCTGGATTAGAACGTCTGCTAAATGATGTAAATGTATTTTGTCTAGGTCTTTCTTCTCTATTCCTCTTCCTTATACCCCTGTCTCTCTCCTTTCCCCTCTTCATTTTGAGTGTAAAATAATATTTGTATCTCTATTGAACCTACATGTAGCTCTATTAAACCTATCATGAAATTGCATGGGTGGGAACCAAATCAAGCTAGTCTAAAATCTCCCGACAATCTCTCCAAGGTTTCTCTTCAAACCTCTCCATTCAAACTAACAGAGCACTCAAGGCCCTCCACATCTCTACGGAAAACAGAGATAGAGAGAATGAGAGAGGGATGGAGGAATGGAGGGATGGCCTTGCAGAGTGGAGTGCTTGAAAATAAAAACGGAATGCATGCTGTCGAACAAAACACCTGAGCTTGAACATCACCGCAAGGATATAGTGTTGTGAATAGGGTCAAACACAAAGAAAACCTGTGTATTACATACAAAGCACATACTATTGCAGAATGTTCAGGTATAAAAATAAGGAAACACCAACATAAAGTGTCTTAATAGGCCATTGGGCCAGAAACCCTGGACCCACCATATTTGCATACCGCCCCAACATATCCACAGATGACACAATCGCAATTGCACTTCACACTGCCCTTTCCCACCTGGACAAGATGGGAAATAACTATGTGAGAATGCTGTTCAGAGACTACAGCTCAGCGTTCAACATCATAGTCCCCTCCAAGCTCATCACCAAGCTGGGGACCCTGGGATTGAACACCTTCCTCTCTAACTGGATCCTGGAATTCCTGACAGGACGGCCCCAGTTGGTGAGGGTAGGCAACAACACCTCCGCCATGCGGATCCTCAACACGGGTCCCCTCAAGGGTGTGTGCTTAGTCCCCTCCTGTACTCCCTGTTCACCTGCGACTGCGTTGCCACGCACGACACCAACACCATCGTCAAGTTTGCTGACGACACAACGGTGGTAGGCCTGATCACTGACGACGATGAGACAGCCTACAGGGAAGAGGTCAGAGACTTGTCAGTGTGATGCCATGACAACAACCTCTCCCTCAACGTCAGTAAGACCAAAGAGCTGATGGTGGACTACAGGACAAAGAAGGGAGAGCTTGCCCCCATCCACATCGACAGGGCTGTAGTGGAGCGGGTCGAGAGCTTCAAGTTCCTTGGTGTCCACATCACTAAGGACTTAACATGGTCCACACACACCAGCACAGATGTGAAGAGGGCACGACAGCGCCTCTTCCCCCTCAGGAGGCTGAAAAGATTTGGCATGGGCCCTCGGATATTCAAAAAGTTCTACAGCTGCACCATCGAAAGCATCTTGACTGGCTGCATCATCACTTGGTGCGGCAAATGCACCACTCTCGACCACAAACCGCTACAGAGGGTGGTACGGACAGCCCAGTATATCACTGTGGCCAAACTCCCTGCCATCAACGACCTCTATATCAGGCGGTGTCAGAGGAAGGCCTGAAAAATTGCCAAATAGTCCAGCTCTCCAAACCATAGACTGTTCGCTCTGCTACTGTCCGGCAAATGGTACCGGAGCATCACCCCTCGGACCAACAGGCTCCGAGACAGCTTGCACCCCCAAGTCATAAGACTGTTAAATAGCCATAAGACTGCTAAATAGTTAATTAATGGTTACCCGGGTTATCTGCACTGAATCTATCTTGCACTGACTCTATACTGTATATACAGACCCTTTCCCTTTTTCCACATTTTGTTCTGTTACAGCAGTATTCTAAAATTGAATAAATAAAACATTTTCCTCCTCAATCTACACACAATACCCCATAATGCATGAAGCAAAATAGGGTTTTTAGATATTTTAGAAAAAACTGAAATACCTTATTTACATAAGTATTCAGACCCTTTGCTATGAGAATCGAAATTGAGCTCAGGTGCATCCTGCTTCCATTGATCATCCTTGAGATGTTTCTACAACTTCATTGGAGTCCACCTGTGGTAAATTCAAACTCCTCTGTGGAGATGGGAGAACCTTCCAGAAGGACAAGCATCTCTGCAGCACTCCACCAATCAGCGCTTTATGGTAGAGCGGCCAGACAGAGGCCACTCCTCAGTAAAAGGCACATGACAGTCCGCTTGGAGTTTGCCAAAAGTCACCTAAAGGACTCTCAGACCATGAGAAACAGGATTCTCTGGTCTGATGAAACCAAGATTGAACTCTTTAGCTTGAATGCCTGGCATCACGTCTGGAGGAAATCTGGCTGTGGGGATGTTTTTCAGCGACAGGGACTGGGAGACTAGTCAGGATAGAGGGAAAGATGAACGGAGCAAAGTACAGAGTGCTCCTTGATGCTCCAGGACCTCAGACTGGCGAGAAGGTTCACCTTCCAACAGGACAACGACCCTAAGCACACAGCCAAGACAACGCAGGAGTGGCTTCGGGACAACTCTCTGAATGTCCTTGAGTGGCCCAGCCAGAGCCTGGACTTGTACCTGATCGAACATCTCTGGAGAGACCTGAAAATAGCTGTGCAGCAACGCTCCCCATCCAACCTGACAGAGCTTGAGAGGATCTGCAGAGAAGAATAGGAGAAACTCCCCAAATACAGGTGTGCCAAGCTTGTAGCATAATAGATTTGAGGCTGTAATCGCTGCCAAAGGTGCTTCAACAAAGTACTGAGTAAAGGGTCTTAAAACGTATGTAAATGTCATATTTCAGTTTTTCTTTTTTATATATACATTTGCTAAAATTTCTAAAAAACTGTTTTTGCTATGTCATTATGGGGTATTGGGTGTAGATTGATGAGGAAAACAATGTAATACATTTTAGAATAAGGCTGTAACATCAGTCAAGGGGTCTGAATTTATTCCGAATGCACTGTACACACTATATAAACACTTACACACACACTACACTGACACTCTCACACAAAACTCACACACATTCACTACATACGCACACAGAAATACAATTTGATTTTGATTTGAATAGCTTCAATGCACCTTGGCATAGATTCTAAAAGTCTCTGGAACTCTATTGGGGAGATGCAACACCATTCTTCCACAATAAATTATTTAATTTGGTGTTTAGTTAATGGTGGTGGAAAACGCTGTCTCAGGCGCTACTCCAGAATCTTCCATGTGTTCATTTGGGTTGAGGTCTGGTGATTGAGATGGCATATAGATTACATATTTTTCATGCCCATCAAACCATTCAGTGACCACTTGTGCCCTGTGAATGGGGGTATTGTCATCCTATGGGGCATGGCCATTGTAGCCAAAATAATGTCCAAAATAATGGCCTGCTGAGCATTTTTATACATGTCCCTAAGCATGATGGGATGTTAATGTCTTAATTAACTCAGAACCCACACCTGTGTGGAAGCACCTGCTTTCAATATATTTTGTATCCCTCATTTACATTTACTCATGTTTCAGTTATTTTTGCAGTTACCTGTATATGAATGCTTGTGTAGGATGGTGAAAGCTTTTCTGTTGACTGACCCAAAGGGAAACATCCAAACCTGGGACTTTGTAAATGTACCATGACCCAGCTGCATTAAGTGTCTAAGCTAAATTTTCAGCTGGCGCTAAGGAGGCGCAAGTGTCAAAAACGCACATTAGTTTGCAATTTCATCATGTAAAAACTGGCACACTGGCATTTTCCAGCCCTTACTCCAGGTTCGGTAATTTACCTGTCTAACATCAGCTAGCTTGTAAAATGAGGTGGGAGGAATGGCAATATCTGAGGTGTGTTCTTAAAAACAAGCGGAAAAGTGACAATTTCATGCAGCGTTAATGAGAAGTTTTAAGACCCACAAAAAGCAGGTCTTAATGGTAATGCAGTTGATAACGGCATGGATTTTGAGAGCATATGCCCAGCCTACCCAGACATGATACACAGTGCCAATGGAATGAGACATGTGCCTTTTGTGCCGGTGGATCTCATATTTAGAAACATTTAAAATAAGATTGGTTTCCCCTATTTTTTTTATTATTATTCAAAACCAAGCATAGTCTACCCTCCCCTTAATCAAGGCTGGTTTAGAAGCTTCGCATAGGTGCATATTTTTATCCCGGCCATGCATTAGCCAAGTAGCACTATGAATAAAGTGGTTTTAAATGGTCTTCTGAGAGTGCCTTGAAATATTTGAGTTTTTTGCATATAGGCTTTGTCATGATTCACAATTCACATACTTCATTTTCACTTGTAGGCTCTCCATCCCCATTTTCAAAGAGCGCCCCTCGTCCGATTACTAAAGATGCACTCGCTCCTCCAAAGTTTTCAGTCCTCCTATAATTCCATATCAACAGCAGATTCTTTTTTAAATATGCCTCGCACGTAAGCAACGATACAATTGACAAGAGCGTAGTATTTTGTAGACACGTGCAAATGTTACGCGTAAAGACATTCAGGCCTATGTGTGCACGAGAGACGTTATTTGTGATACAGTGTCATACTTCTGACCCCATCATAATTAGACATATTGTTGTTGTTTTCTTTAAACAAATTGCTTGTTTTTTGCATCATTTGATTAAAAACAAACCCTCCCTTCAATGAAGGCTATATTATTTTGTCCTGCCCAATGCATTCGCCAAATAGCAGCATATCAATAAAGGGTTTGGCTTGTGAGACTGCTTTGAAATAAATATTAATCACCAAAGCTTTATTAAAAGATCAGGTTTGGGAGCAGCAACAGTGAACATCCCCTTTTTATCATTATTTTAGCCAGCTCCCGTTATTATTTTGGACGTGCATAAAACCCCCATCCATGTGTCCATGTGCCCAACGAGAGATAAGATTCCCCTCGTATTTAGAAACATTTAAATTAGAAACATTTAAATGATTTTCCTGTAACAATTGCTTGTTTTCCATTTAATTTGATTAAAAACCAAACTTATTAGAATGGTTCACCGTCCTTGGCTTTATGGTGAGAATGTCCATGGCTTGCATGCAAAACAATTTATAAAACAGTATACTAGGGAGCAGTATAATGGTGAGTGGATGTTCCCAGCTCCTGTGAAAAGTTTGGATGTACGTAAAAACCTCCCACCCCCTGTCTCTCTCAATGCACCTGCCCCTGAAGCGCTAAACAGCACCTGCTTATGATGATAAAGCTGTCATGCACTATGCTCCAGTATGTGGGTGAATCTCCATGTTGTGGATGGACAGAGCATTCGGAAAGTATTCAGACCCCTTGACTTTTTCCATACTTGTTTTTTTCCCTCATCAATCTACACACAATACCCCATAATGACAAAGCAAAAACAGGTTTTTAGAAATGTTAGCGAATCTATATATTTAAAAAAAAAACGGAAAAAACAAATCACAGTACTTTGTTGAAGCACCTTTGCCAGCGATTACAGCCTCAATTCTTCTTTGGTATGACGCTACAAGCTTGGCACACCTGTATTTGGGGAGTTTCTCCCATTCTCTTCAGATCCTCTCACGACACAATCCTGTCTCGGAGCTCTACGGACAATTCCTTTGACCTCATGGCTTGGTTTTTGCTCTGACATGCACTGTCAACTGTGGGACCTTATATAGACAGGTTTGTCTTTCCAAATCATATCCAATCAATTGAATTTACCACAGGTGGAAATTGTAGGAACATCTCAAGGATGATCAATGGAAACAGGATGCACCTGAGCTCAATTTTGAGTCTCATAGCAAAGGGTCTGAATATTTATGTAAATAAAGTATATTTGCTTTACATTTTTTATAAATTTGCAAAAATGTCTAAAAACCTGTTTTCGCTTTGTCTTTATGGGGTATTGTGTGTAGATTGATGAGGAAAATAATTAATTTAATCAATTTTAGAATAAGGCTGTAACATAACAAAATGTGGAAAAGGGGAAGGGGTCTGAATACATTCCGAATACACTGTAGATGGGCTGTCATGCGTACATTATGCATAGAAAGGATAAGCAGGCAGGGATCCACCAAACTCAAATGGGAATAGTTTATTTATCATTCTGTGTTCTGCAGCACGAACGGATAGGTAATAAACAGAAATATGATACTGAGATATGGTATATGAATGAGAAGGAGGAGGGAGTTTACAGTGAAAATATTTTTTTAAATATATAACTCATGTATACCGCATTGATTTGTATAGAAAAATATAGAGATATATGATAGATGAACAATTTGAATTTCATAGTAATACTGAACTCTTAAATGAGTGCTACACATTTGAGGTGGATGCAATGCGTTCCCCCCTTACAAGATCTGGTGCAATGTGCTTTATAAATACCCATCCATTATTACTGTCATTATCAACGGCAACTGTTTAGGGACTGTTTGAAAATTACTGGGGGAAGAGGGGGTCCAACTCGAAATGTAGTTTTTAAAAATGCACCCCCCATCCCCAACTAATTTTTTTTTTTAGCATGACCCTTCCCTTGTACTTCACGGACCCAGAGGTATTTGAGGAATGTTGACACTATTGGAGGAATTGACAAATCTATGGATAGCCTATAATTTTGTCTGTCAAACAGGTAGGTCTACCTCTTATTTCTAATCAAAAGGGGACCATCGAGCTCTCCCAGAAGCTTGGCTGGTGCGTAAAACCTGTGAATTCAGAAAAATAAAAGGTGTGATGGGTCCGCACTCAAAAATATGTTGCATAAAGCTTACTTCATTTTATTATTATTTTAACTGCATTAGCTTTGCAGCCTTCTTCAGGGTGTAGGTACAAATCTTTTTCATTCAAAACAGCATTTGTAGGGAACACAGGTGAGCAATCGATGAGCAGCAGGTGCTTCTAATCAAGGTTGCCACTCATCTGCCAATCAGGGATGTGGCTTCTCTGTTCTACCTGCATACAAGTTAGTCACAAAGAAATACAGAATTATAGGGTATGGGAATGGGCACGAAGGGCAATTGAGGGCATCAGGCGTGAATCATTTATGAATCAATTGTCTTAGGTGTCTACTCACTTGGATACATTATATCAATTCATGAGATAGCTTACTACAAAAGACATCAGGCTCAGCCGTTCATAAATATGTGGGGCTAACTCATAAACGATATGCAAAATCTGATATGGACAGTGTTCTTGTACAACAGTTTAAATTTGGCCTATAGGAAGGAGGTGATAGGAATAAATATGCTACAACACAAAGCCTTCTTGTTATTAGTTTCTTTCAAATTAAAATGAAGACTGTTGAAATAAATAACTTGAATTAGCCTAATTTCAGCCCCATGTACTGTCCACCTCCCGACTGATTGTGCCGCGGCTGACACTTCACGTTTCAGCACCCCAAAGCTGTCATGGAAGTTACTTGAATCTGGCTTATTGTCAATAGCTGATAAAAAGCCTCATCATGGGCAACAAAACATGTTATTTCATGGTTTTTGGAGAGGCGAATATCAAAGGTGCAAGTGTGACGAATATGAGCCCGGAGCCATCGGCGGCAATGTGGGTAATGTGGCGTAGGCTAGTGTATAAAGAAAGTATCAAAACCCCTTGATAGGGGAGGCACATGCATGCAGATGGGGAAAGTTGGCTAGGATATAATAAATTATACAGAACAAAATTATAAACGCAACATGCAACAATTTCAAATATTTTACTGAGTTACAGTGCATAGAAGGAAATCATTCAATTGAAATAAATTAAGTAGGCCCTAATCTCTGGATTTGAAATGACTGGCCTGGGGCGCAGCCATTGGTGGGCCTGGAAGGGCATAGGCCCACCCACTTGGGAGCCAGATCCACCCACTGGGTAGCCAGGCCCAGCCAATCAGAATGAGTTTTTCCCCATAAAAGGGCTTTATTACAGACAGACATCCCCCCACCCCCCTCTTAGATGATCCCGCAGGTGAAGAAGCTGGGCTGGCATGGACGTACTGCTAAATTCTCTAAAACGACGTTGGTGGCGGACTGTGCTCTAGAAATGATCATTCAATTCTCTGGCAACAGCTCTGTTGGACATTCCTGCAGTCAGCATGCCAATTGCACGCTCCCTCAAAACTTGAGACATCTGTGGCATTGTGTCGTGTGACAAAACTGCACATTTTAGAATGGCCTTTTATTGTCCCCAGCATAAGCTGCACCTGTGTTATGATCATGCTGTTTAATCAGCTTCTTGATATGTCACACCTATCAGGTGGATGGATTATCTTGGCAAAGGAGAAATTCTCACTAACAGGGATGTAAACAAATTTGTGCTTAACATTTGAGAGAAATACGCTTTTTGTGCGTATGGAACATTTCTGGGATCTTTTATTTCAACTCATGGAAAATGGGACCAACACTTTACATGTTGCATTTATATTTTTGTTCAGTATATATAGGAAAACCTGCAAAACAGCTAATGTAAACCAGGGAACAATGCACTACCCTCCCCTGTGCCCAATAAAAATCCACACAACCCTCTCCAAAGCAAAAAAACGAAGTTACACCCCCCTCTCCTATTTTGGACCCCCTCCCCCCCAGTAATTTTCTAACTGTCCCTTACGTGAGAGTAAGATCACCTGTGCTGTTGATCAAAATAAGTGAAAGTAAGTGAGAGTATCCAAGCTGTCTCTGCTTCCCTAAGGACCTATGTATCTCCTGTATTATCCTGTATTAATTATAGGAGAACCAGCTGCAGTTACAACAGTGGAAACAGGTGGGTCTGCAGCTACGCGACATAGCCTCTCTCTTTGATGACTACACGCCATTTGAAGCCATTTAATAGCCCATGTTTAAACCCCCTGTCGCCAAGACTTTTCGTCCTTTACTGTTTATCAAAAGAATGTAATACATCTGTGGAGAAGACTGAGGGGATGAAAAGATGAGGGTACACCAAATGGAGTCGAAATGGCCTCAAATTCACAGTCTCGTTAGAGAGCAGCCTGTAACAGCAGAGAGATGACACCATTTTGTGTCACGACTGATCTGTTCCACCATTTTGGAAAACAACTACCTGGGATTTACACCTACACACTCCCACCATCATCATCATCATCATCACCACGACCATGACCATCACCATTATTATCACCATCATCATCAGAACCATCTCTGACCTCACCATGGGCTCAATTTCTCCATTACTGTCTAAAATTGTAAAATGCAAAACAAGACAGAGCTATTATAATGTTCTTCTACACAACTTACTGTAACAGCTTAACAAGTGACCTCAAATCAAACAGATGGAAAGAAATAGAGGGAGAAAGACACAGAGTGGCGTTTAGATGAGGCAGAAATGGAGGGAGGAGGAAGGGATGGAGTAGGTTAGACAGTAATGGAGAAACGGAGGGAGAAGGTGGACATAGATGTCAATGAAAGAGAAATGAAGGAAATGAAGAGAATGGAGGGATGACCCTGGTTAGACAATGCCAGATATATAGAGGCGGGGGGAAGGAGATGGAAAGATTAAGAAAATAAAAGCCTTTATGCAGTGTTAAAAGTTGATGAGCCCCACAGACAGGACTGACACAGGACTGAGTCTTACCTTGATGTTGTCAAAGGAGGCCTTGTTGGTGACATCGTAGAGCAAGATGAGAGCTGTGGAGAGAACACAGACATAGAGCATATCAACAGGATATCTATGGACGGCTTCCACTAGAATCACTATGATAAGACTTGATAGAAAGTAAAGAGAAAAGACAAAAAAAGGGAACTTTAAAACCTTTTAAATTGATCTTTAATATTTGGTGTGATGTCATGAAATTAAAACAGGAAATAGAATGGTGTAGAACTTCCATCTGAGGTTGGAAATTATGAATATAATCATGTAATCAGCCGAGCCAGAATGTTCACGCTTAGACCACAGTGAGCTTGCTATATTCACAGCCCAGATGGCTTGTACCACAGTGATATAACAATATTCATCAACACATAACAATCATAATGACATTTACACCTCTTTGAAGCCAATACTGTACTTACAAAATTTGAAAAATAATATTGTCCTCTTAGCTCATGTAACAGTGACATGACAACCTGTACATAACATTTGGTGCCAGAAAGTATACCTCACATAAGGGTGTACAAGAAATCACTCCACAGGGACTTAGCTAGACTCTCATCTACTCAAAATATTTGGGAATGAGCTTTTTGATCCAAACCCTTTCTCCACCCTCACACTCCGCTCCACACCTCCTTTTGGCATTTCGCTCCCAATTTATTTATGGGTTAATCCTTTATACTTTTTTTATTTGTTGGGGGGGATTCTGTGAAGGGTGCATAATATGCTGTAATTACCGCATGGCTGGGTAGAATGGAGCTGTAGCCTGCTCTCTCTCGCTCACTGATAACACAGCAAGGACTATTTACACACCACCGGTAGAGCGGAGAGAAAGAGAAACAGAGAGAGAGAGAGAGCGGGAGAGAGAGAGAGAGAGAGAGAGAGAGAGAGAGAGAGAGAGAGAGAGAGAGAGAGAGAGAGAGAGAGAGAGAGAGAGAGAGAGAGAGAGAGAGAGAGAGAGAGAGAGAGAGAGAGAGAGAGAGAGAGAGAGAGAGAGAGAGAGAGAGAGAGATGTTCTGTCTACTGGAGTACAGCAGCTGTGATATACAGCCTTGAACAGAACAGAACAGGTCTGAATGCAGCTGTCTTTATCAGCATCTAACAGACGAGTGAGAGGAGGAGAAAAAACACACCTCCTTTCCTCTCCTTCACCCTCTCCAATCAAATGATCTCTCCTGTAACAGTGAGAGGTAGAGGTGAAGGTCCCAGTGGTGACTGAGGTAAACTATCAATCACTCACTTCATTTGTGTTTATTCTTTATTTGTATTTTATTCAAAACTATTAAAAAATCTCACATTTGTCTGAGAAGAAGGACAACTCTACTGGTGGGCTGAATAAAATAAACAACAATGCTAAACTATTTGTCTTTGTTCCATGGCAATCCTTTCTTCCTCTTCTTAATATGCTGTAATTATCGCATGGCTGGGTAGAATGGAGCCGTAACCTGCTCTGTCGCCCTCACCGATAACACAGCAAGGGCTTTTTACACACCACCGGTGGAGCGGAGAGAAAGAGAGAGAGAGAGATAGAGAGAGGGAGAGGGAGAGAGAGAGAGAGAGAGAGAGAGAGAGAGAGAGAGAGAGAGAGAGAGAGAGAGAGAGAGAGAGAGAGGGAGAGAGAGGGAGAGAGAGAGAGAGAGAGAGAGAGAGAGGAGAGGGAGAGAGAGAGAGAGAGAGAGAGAGAGAGAGAGAGAGAGGGAGAGAGAGAGAGAGAGAGAGAGAGAGAGAGAGAGAGAGAGAGAGAGAGAGAGAGAGAGAGAGAGAGAGAGAGAGAGAGAGAGAGAGAGAGAGAGAGAGAGAGAGAGAGAGAGAGAGAGAGAGAGAGAGAGAGAGAGAGAGAGAGAGAGAGAGAGAGAGAGAGAGAGAGATGTTCTGTCTACTGGAGTACAGCAGCTGTGATATACAGCCTTGAACAGAACAGAACAGGTCTGAATGCAGCTGTCTATATCAGCCTCTAACAGATGAGTGAGAGGAGAAAAAACACACCTCCTCTCCTCTCCTTCACCCTCTCCAATCAAATGATCTCTCCTGTAACAGTGAGAGGTGAAGGTCCTGGTGGCGATTGAGTTAAACTGTTGCTCCCAGGGGTTCCCAGTCACCAAAATCTGAGGCTTGGAACTCAATATTTTTAAATAATGGGCATTTTTATAAGGGAGGAATGGCGACTCAAGATACATTAAGGAAATGGCCAACGATGGCAGGTGGTGTTCAAATAGTTATCCTTTGCACAACACACACAGCTAATCTAAAATACATACATACAACAATGTATAGCCATTAAAACATCCAAGGAAAAAAACTTCAGACAAACATCATGTAGCCCAATGCATCAACCCAGCATAAAACACCTGTCAGCTGCCAACCATTGAGAATACACAGATGCTATGCGCTTGACAGTGACAGCTGTATGCCCATTTTTCTGTTGCCTAAGGGGGACTAGGGCTAGGTGACAGTGATAAAGAGTGTGTGAGTGGATGCCAGGATCCAGAAAACAGACAGTGAAACAGGCAGAGAACGCTGCCTTCTGACTGTCTGTGTATTTCTGTTTCTGTGTTTCTGTGCATGCGTGTGTCGAGCGCATGTTCCTGCCTGTCTGTCTGTCTGTCTGGAACTATATCTGAAAAGTGCCATGTCACAACCACCCACATGTACATCAACAGATAATCCTCATCATCATTATTAATAATGAAAACATCCTCCTTTGATCAGATAACAATAATTGTTTCCCATTCTGATAACTGTTACAACTTCTTTGGATTATCAATCAAATCAGACTAAGATATTACATAGAAAGAATAACGTGCATTAGAAATGTGCACCTTAAAATACATGGGATATCCCATCACTTCAATATGTATAGTGCCTTCAGAAATTATTGACCTTTTCCACATTTTGTTGTGTTACAGCCTGAAATGAATTTAATAGATGTTCTTTCTCACAAATCTACACAGAATACCCCATAATGACAAAGTGAAAATGTGTTTTTAGAATTGTTTTCAAATTTATTGAAAACGAAATACAGAAATATCTCATTTACATAAGTATTCAACACTTTGTAGAAGCACCTTTGGAAGCAATTACAGCTGTGAGTCTTTCTGGATAAGTCTCTGAGCTTTCCACACTTGGATTGTGCAACATTTTCCCATTATTATTTTCTAAATTCTTCAAGCTCTGTCAAATAGGTTGTTGATCATTGCTAGACAACTATTTTCAGGAGGATACTAAGCTAACAGATGGTCATACCATGAATCATTTAGCTATTGATTTTGAATTTTAGGAATCCTTTAGCTATAAAAAATATATATATATTTAAAAATGATTTGATAAAATATTGAATTTGACATTTACTACTATAGCCCATAGAAACACATTGAATAACACATTCATAAATGGCAACAACAACAAAAAAGTCCCAAAATAAATCATAAGGAATAAGGTTTTGAAGTGTCTGTCCTATATCTAGAATATATAAAAAAGCTCAGGAAATATTTTTGTTTTTGTGGACACATATTTCATCCCTTATTTTTGCTGGATAAAAACTACCTCCATACTGCCATTCATTTGTATGGGTTACATTCAGATGAGTCTGTGACACTTGTGGGGGTCGTAGAGCAAAACGGAGAACACGATCATGTTTGTGAGAGTCCAAACAGTTTGGATGCTACAGACAGAAGTTGGCACATCAGCGTTACCGACTTCAGATTAATCCTGTGACACTTGTGGGGGTCGTAGAGCATCGTGTTCATGAGAGTCTCATCTTTCCATAGAGTGGTCATATTAGTATGTAGGACGCTACAGACATTTTCGTGAGAAGACCCATTTTTGGGATGTCTCATCGTCTGACAAATATCGCTGTAGCTCAGCCACCTTCCACTGCAGATGTTGATGGCCGACATTGGCGGATGCAGTGGATTGAGATGCAGCCCAAGCATGATATCTCTAGCTTAAACTGACAGATTTTGATGGGGAGGTTTTTATTATGTTACTTAGGTAGACTCTTAATTCATATGCAGCAGGCAGCCTGTAGAGATGAGTTTGATGGATCACACTCTCAATGTTCCACCTATAACCCACTAAGTAATTCCCTTAGTGCTTGGTTTTTATCTTCCTCAATTGCTCTCCTCCCTCCATCTCAATCTCGTTCTTCTTTTTCCTACATGTATTTCCCTGTCCTTCCTGTTTTTAACTATTCCCCCTTCAATATCTCTCTCCACCTGCTGTTCCTCTCTCCTCCATCTCTCAACTTCATCTTCTCTCTCTGTTTTCCTCTCCTCCCTCTATTTCCTTCTGCTCCCTCTGTTTCTTTCTCCTTCTTCCATCTCTTTCTCCGTTTCTCTCTGCTTCCCCTGTTTCCCTCTCCTCAATCCACCCTGTCCCCCTGAGATGTGAGATATTTATCCTGGGGCTGCTGATGAGCAGAATGCATGGGGAGACATTAGGGAGGAGAGGAGTGGAGCAACTAAAGATGATAGAGAGGATGAGTAGAGGAGGAGTGCACCGACAGTGCTGAGAGTGCTGAAAACTGCACAGACAGTGCTGAGAGCACTCCAAACTGCACAGACAGTGCTGAGAGCACTCCAAACTGCACCGACAGTGCTGAGAGCACTCCAAACTGTGATACTCCAAATCAGCCCACTCCATTTAATCTCTTTATCTCTATCAATCACTCACTTCATTTGTTCTTTATTCTTCATTTGTATTTTATTTAAAACATCTGTAATGGTGGGCTGAATAAAATAAACAACAATGCTAAACTATTTCTATTTGTTCCATGACAATCCTTTCTTCCTATTATTTTTATTTCTCTATCCCTGCGTGTGCCAAGCCTTCCATCAAGTCCCACATCAAGCCCCACTCCCACAGTTTGGCCGGCATTAGTGACACAAGCACGTATCTGCAAGCCCTAATTCACACTGTGCTCACAGACCACTCTATTCCCCCAGTGCCACTCTGGAGTACAATGATAAAAGTTATATTCCCCAGCCCAGCAAGCACTGACAAACAGAGAGACCAGCAGAGAGACTAGCAACAGGTCTCCTAGTAGGCAGGGCAAATTAAACTGCCAAAATAAACTGCAACATCCTGCTCCTTCCCTGACTTTTCCTAAATATTCAACACATTTAAAATCATCTTTTCATTTCAATGGTTTAGCCACTTGGTTGGTAGCCCCCCTCCCCCCATCGAAACTTACATAGGCTATCAAGTACAGGGTAATTTCTGGCCCTGCTGATCATTTATGGTACTGTACATCTTCAGGCATGGTATTTAGCAAAGGATAGATTCTCATCACCCTCTATTCAAGGGATACTTCAGGATTTTGGCAATGAGGCCCTTTATGATGAGGAGCAAGCGGTGGCTGTAAGCTCGTAGCTCTCATTCGCGCCACCGCTCGCGCTGTTTGCTACAAAAATACGTTGTAACGTGTCACTCTGATTTTGGCAATTTAACCTGTGGATAACATTTGTATGTCTTTGCGTGCATTTTGAATTAAGTTGAAGGTAGTTTTGCAAGCAATTGCAAACTAGCGTTCCCATAGACTTCCAGTCATTGCGTTAATTTGAGTTAGCAATTGTACTAACGCTAGTTAGCAACTTCCTTCGAACTGCATGCAGACATAACAATGGTATCCATGAGTTCATCTGACTATGCGTAAGTAGAAAAAGGGCTTAATTGCCAAACTCTCACACTATCCATTTTAAAGCATGTCTCGGAAGAAATACAATGCATTCGGAAACTATTCAGACCCCTTGACCTTTTCCACATTTTGTTACGTTACAGCCTATTTTAAAATTGATTAAATCGTTTTTTTCCCTCATCAATCTACACACAATACCCCATAGAAACAGGTTTGTGGAATTTTGTGCCCTAAAAACATTATATCACATTTATATAAGTATTCAGACCTTTTACTCAGTACTTTGTTGAAGCACCTTTGGCAACGATTACAGCCTTGAGTCTTCTTGGGTATGACGCTACAAGCTTGGCACACTTGTATTTGGGGAGTTTCTCCCATTCTTCTCTGCAGATCCTCTCAAGCTCTGTCAGGTTGGATGGGGAGCGTCGCTGCACAGCTATTTTCAGGTCTCTCCAGAGATGTTCAATCGAGTTCAAGTCCGGGCTCTGGCTGGGCCACTCAAGGACATTCAGAGACATGTCCCGAAGCCACTCCTGCATTGTCTTGGCTGTGTGCTTAGGGACGTTGTCCTGTTGGAAGGTTAACCTTCGGCCCAGTCTGAGGTCCTGAGCGCTCTGGAGCAGGTTTTCATCAAAAATCTCTCTGTACTTTGCTTCGGTCATCTTTCCCTCGATCCTGACTAGTCTCCCAGTCCCTTCCGCTGAAAAACATCCCCACAACATGATGCTGCGACCACCATGCTTCACCGTAGGGATGGTGCCAGGTTTCCTCCAGATGTGACGCTTGCATTCAGGCCAAATAGTTCAATCTTGGTTTCATCAGACCAGAGAATCTTGTTTCTCATTGTCTGAGAGTCTTTAGATGCCTTTTGGCAAACTCCAAGCGGGCTATCATGTGCCTTTTACTGAGGAGTGGCTTCCATCTGGCCGCTCTACCATAAAGGCCTGATTGGTGGAGTGCTGCAGAGATGGTTGTCCTCCTGGAAGGTTCTCCCATCTCCACAGAGAACTCTGGAGCTTTGTCAAAGTGACCATCGGGTTCTTGGTCACCTCCCTGACCAAGGCCCTTCTCCCCCGATTGCTCAGTTTGGCCGGGTGGCCAGCTCTAGGAAGAGTCTTGGTGGTTCCAAACTTCTTCCATTTAAGAATGATGGAGGCCATTGTGTTCTTGGGGACCTTCAATGCTGCACACATTTGTTGGTACCATTCCCCAGATCTCGGCTTGGATTTTGCTCTGACATGCACCGTCAACTGTGGGCAGTGGTGTAAAGTACTTAAATAAAAATACTTGAAAGTACTACTTAAGTAGTTTTTTGGGGTATCTGTACTTTACTTAACTATTTATATTTTTGACAACTTTTACTTTACTTCATTACATTCCTAAAGAAAAGTATGTACTTTTTACTCCATACATTTTCCCTGACACCCAAAATGTTGAATGCTTCGTAGGATAGGAAAATTGCCTAATTCACACATTTATTAAGAGAACATCCATGGTCATCCCTACTGCCTCTGATCTGGCAGACTCACTAAACACATGATTTGTTTGTAAATGACGTCTGAGTATTGGAGCACGCCCATGGCTATCCGTAAAAAAAAAAAAATATGCCGTCTGGTTGGCTTTATATAAGGAATTTTAAATTATTTATACTTTTACTTCTGACCCTTAAGTATATTTAAAACCAAATACTTTTAGAATTTTACTCAAGTAGTATTTTACTGGATGACTTTCACTTTTACTTGAGTCATTTTCTATTAAGGTATCTTTACTTTTACTCAAGTATGACAATTGGGTACTTTTTCCACCACTGACTGTGGGACCTTATATAGACAGGTGTCTGCCTTTCCAAATCATGTCCAATCAATTGAATTTACCACAGGTGGACTCCAATCAAGTTGTAGAAACATGTCAAGGATGTTTAATGGAAACAGGATGAACCTGAGTTTAATTTCGAGTCTCATAGCAAAGGGTCTGAATACTTATGTAAATAAGGTATTTTTTAAATATTTTTTTTACATTTTCAAAAATGTAGGCTGTAACGTAACAAAATGTGGAAAAAGCCAAGAGTTCTGAATACTTTCCGAATGCACATATATAAAAAAGAAATTACATCATATACAGTGGCTTGCGAAAGTATTCATCCCCCTAGGCATTTTTCCTATTTTGTTGCTTTACAACCTGGAATTAAAATGGATTTTTGGGGGGTTTGTATCATTTGATGTACACAACATGCCTACCACTTTGAAGATGCAAAATATTTTTTGGGGTGAAACAAACAAGAAATAAGACAAAAAAACAGAAAACTTGAGTGTGCATAACTATTCACCCCCCCAAAGTCAATACTTTGTAGAGCCACCTTTTGCAGCAATTACAGCTGCAAGTCTCTTGGGGTATGTCTCTATAAGCTTGGCACATCTAGCCACTGGGATTTTTGCCCATTCTTCAAGGCAAAACTGCTCCAGCTCCTTCAAGTTGGATGGGTTCCGCTGGTTTACAGCAATCTTTAAGTCATACCACAGATTCTCAATTGGATTGAGGTCTGGGCTTTGACTAGGCCATTCCAAGACATTTAAATGTTTCCCCTTAAACCACTTGAGTGTTGCTTTAGCAGTATGCTTAGGGTCATTGTCCTGCTGGAAGGTGAACCTCCGTCCCAGTCTCAAATCTCTGGAAGACTGAAACAGGTTTCCCTCAAGAATTTCCCTGTATTTAGCACAATCCATCAAAAAGATGGTGTTCTCGGCGTGATGAGAGGTGTTGGTTTGCGCCAGACATAGCGTTTTCTTTGATGGGCAAAAAGCTCAATTTTAGTCTCATCTGACCAGAGTACCTTCTTCCATATATTTGAGGAGTCTCCCACATGCCTTTTGGCGAACACCAAACGTGTTTGCTTAATTTATTCTTTAAGCAATGGCTTTTTTCTGGCCACTCTTCTGTAAAGCCCAGCTCTGTTGAGTGTACGGCTTAAAGTGGTCCTATGGACAGATACTCCAATCTCCGCTGTGGAGCTTTGCAGCTCCTTCAGGGTTATCTTTGGTCTCTTTGTTGCCTCTCTGATTAATGCCCTCCTTGCCTGGTCCGTGAGTTTGGTGGGCGGCCCTCTCTTGTTAGGTTTGTTGTGGTGCCATATTCTTTCCATTTTTTAATAATGGATTTAATGGTGCTCCATGGAATGTTCAAAGTTTCGGATATTTTTTTATAACCCAACCCTGATCTGTACTTCTCTACAACTTTGTCCCTGACCTCTTTGGAGAGCTCCTTGGTCTTCATGGTGCCGCTTGCTTGGTGGTGCCCCTTGCTTAGTGGCGCTGCAGAGTCTGGGGCCTTTCAGAACAGGTGTATATATACTGAGATCATGTGACAGATCATGTGACACTTAGATTGCACAAGAGGTGGACTTTATTTAACTAATTATGTGACTTCTGAAGGTAATTGGTTGCACTAGATCTTATTTAGGGGCTTCATGGCAAAGGGGGTGAATACATATGCACAAACCAGATTTTTTTTCATTTCACTTCACCAATTTGGACTATTTTGTGTATGTCCATTACATGAACTCCAAATAAAAATCCATTTAAATTACAGGTTGTAATGCAACAAAATAGGAAAAACGCCAAGGGGGATGAATACTTTTGCAAGGCACTGTATTTTGGGAGTGGTGGGCCACCGCTGCTAAATGAATATAGGGGAAACACTGACACACACGCACCTACACACTTTTCACGATCTACTTCTTCTCTACATCCCCAGTACACTTGACTACAAATACAACACAGCTTAACTGTATAAACACAACAATCAAGCCTCTTCTCAAGTAGGAGAATGTTTATTTCATTGATCCTTAACATGACTGAGTGCACCAATTTCCCAAACTGAACTCTTCTCCCCTCCAGCTGAAAACAAGGCTTGTCTGTGAGTCTCTATACAGTGGTGTAACAGAGTGGATCCCAGCTCACCACCTCCACATCAGCAGGCCACACAGCAGGCAGAGGAGAAACTGTCAGCAATCTGCTTATCCTCCCTGCGAAGATTAGTCGTTTATTTATGTGTATCTGTATGTCTGTCTGTCTGTCTGTGTAAGCCCGGTGTGGCGTGCATAACTGTGATTTCCTTTATCACTGTGCATCTGTATGTTTGTGTGCATTCTCCCACACCTGCTCAGGATGGCCTACAGCATCACATCTGTCTGGGACTGACGGACCTGCTCCCGAAATAGCACGCACGCATGCACACACAGACACACACACAACTAGTGTTCTGTTTCCCGCTGTGTGAGAGGCAGGCTAATCAGCCCACCCAGTTGTTAGCAGAGGAGAACCAGAGCAATACATATCCTAATACACACACACACACTTAAATATGAGTCACACACACCCAGCTTGATGAACAACCATCAGCCAATGTCCACCAACGGAGGAGGAGATGAATGGCAGCCAGGATATTGTATGGTACTTTTTAAATACACACACACACACACACACACACATACACACACAGCTTACCATGAGCGTCACGGTAGTAGGCGTGTGTAATGCTGCGGAACCTTTCTTGCCCAGCAGTGTCCCAGATCTGAAGAGGACATATGACATCATCAATCTCCCACTCTATAATGACTGTTCTTTTTACTATCATTCTTCTTTTTATTCGGTTTACTCACATGATTTCTCAATTTACAATACGTTTGCCAATCGGTTGTGCAGCCAGACTTATTTGCTATTAATTTTGCCTCATCCCCTCTCAAAAATAAAAATTGTCAATTACTCATCAATCCACAGGGATTTAACAGTTTTTACAGTCATTTTCTTAATGGGTGCATGCTTATTAGTAACTGGAATAAGCAATTTCATAAATGTGTCAAGTGCAGTGTCTGTTTGTTCCTCATTACACACCACAGATCAACATATATTCTTTACATCAACATCATAGGAATCACTACAAAACGTATTGTATGACCTCTTATACACAATATTAGGCCCAGCCTTTGGAACTTTGGTTTTCCTAGATATGGCTACTATATTGTGATCACTACATCCAATGAATTTGGATACTGCTTTCAAACAAATCTCTGCAGCATTATTATAGATATGATCAATACATGATGATGATTTAAGTCCTGTACTGTTTGTAACCAACCTGGTAGGTTGACTGATAACCTGAACCAGGTTGCAGGCACTGGTTACAGTTTGAAGCTTTCTCTTGAGTGGGCAGCCTGATGAAAGCCAGTCAATATTTAAATCACCCAGAAAGTATACCTCTCTATTGATATCACATACATTATCAAGCATTTGACACATGTTATCCAGATACTGCATGTTAGCACTTGGTGGTCTATAGCAGCTTCCCACCAGAATTGGCTTTAGGTGAGGCAGATGAACCTGTAGCCGTATAACTGCAACAGTATTTAACATGAGATCCTCTCTAATCTTCACAGGAATGTGGTTCTGAATGTAAACAGCAACACCTCCACCATTGGCATTTCTATATTTTCTGTAAATGTTATAACCTTGTATTGCTACCACTGTATCATCAAATGTATTATCTAAGTGAGTTTCAGAGATCAGGGGAGATTCAGAGGTCAGAATATGAATGTCATCTGTTACTAGGAATTGGTTTCATGAACCTTGTTTCTTAAGCTACATACAGTGGGGGAAAAAAGTATTTAGTCAGCCACCAATTGTGCAAGTTCTCCCACTTAAAAAGATGAGAGAGGCCTGTAATTTTCATCATAGGTACACGTCAACTATGACAGACAAAATGAGAAAAAAGAATCCAGAAAATCACATTGTAGGATTTTTAATGAATTTATTTGCAAATTATGGTGGAAAACAAGTATTTGGTCACCTACAAACAAGCAAGATTTCTGGCTCTCACAGACCTGTAACTTCTTCTTTAAGAGGCTCCTCTGTCCTCCACTCGTTACCTGTATTAATGGCACCTGTTTGAACTTGTTATCAGTATAAAAGACACCTGTCCACAACCTCAAACAGTCACACTCCAAACTCCACTATGGCCAAGACCAAAGACAAAACTCTGCGTCACAATGGGAGGGATTAGCTGAGCTGGGCTTGGGTCATTGCTAAGTCATGGTCTCAACGCAGTCTTATAATGCTGTAAAAGGATTCAGGAACCCAAATTATAAAACGTGTTTTGTTTCCAAAAGGTATCGGAATTGTCAACAAAAGTTATACCCATTGAGCTGCAATAATCACATAGCCAGTTGTGAAGAGCAAGAATCCTGCTAAAGCATTCAATGCCACAATTCAGAGAGGGCACAGGGCCAGATATTATGGGTTTTTTGATAGCGTCTAGCAGAGAGTCAATCAGCTCTTTAAAATCCAGTTCCAACTGTTCAGAGCTGCCCTTCATAATGTCATTAAAACCCACATGGACTACGATAGAATCGATTTCCATGTCCTGACGGAGTACATTCGGGAGCAGCTTAGTAATGTAATTTACTCGAGCTCCGGGATAGGACATTGTTTTGCACCAGGAACGGTTACATTTCTTACCATGGAACTGTCCAAAATCACAGCTGGCGAGAAGGATGAGAAAATCCGCCCACTTCCACGCTTCACAGGATGCAGGCCTCCGACAGATGGAGAATCCCTGCTCGATCCAGAGCAGGGACGGAAGGTTGCCGACGTTGACTTCGAAATCGTAGTAGTAGGCACTGTGGCCGCAGACACAGGCACCCCCAGCAACAAAGGTGCAGGAAGATCAGGCTCCAGGACGGCAAAACTATTCGTTGTTTAATCCTCTCCGGGCCTTTCGTTGGGAGTGTAGACTGCTTTGCGGGAGGTCGCTGTCTTCAGCTTCCACGGCTCGTGACATGCGACCATCGTTGATTGCCTTTCTCCTCATGCTGTGCTCCTTCGACGGAGCTATCAGATGGGGGAGCTCCGGTCAACACCGGCCAGTCGGATAATGACAAACGACAAGGCGGAGATGCATTCAACAAGCGCGAACGCCGTCCAGCCACTGGCGTAGAAAATGTTAACATTCCACTCTGCATTTTCCCCAGTTTCTTACGTAGGCTGGTGACCTGCGTGATCAAGGAAGCCACCTCAAGCCTATAATCCTCGGCAAGTAAACAATTGCCACATTGGAACTCTGAGTGATCCGGTTTGTCCCGAAACAAAGCGTAATAGATACAGCTCCTACAGCACTGGAACCGTTCATTTAGTTCTCCAGACTAAGAGGGCTCCATTGCAAAACTCATCTGGTACCAACTTTGTTAGCTTGATGGCTAGCAGCTTAGCGTTGTGCCTAAGAACAGCCCTTATCCGTGGTATATTGGCCATATACCACACCCCCTTGTGCCTTATTGCTTAAATAATCCTAATGGGTATGTCCCAAATGGCACCCTATTTCCTTCATAGTGCACTACTTTTGAACAAAACCCTATGGGCCTTAAAAGTAGTGCACTAAATATGGAATAGGGTGCCATTTGGGAAGATATCTTTAGGGTGGCACACAGCAGGGCTAATCAACTGATAGAGATAAACAATGGACTTCATTAAAACCTAATTTGAGCTGATGTCATCCTATATCTGACTGTCTGGGGGTGGAGAGGTGAGGTAAACCGTGGAACAACAGAGTAATGGCTATCCCTGACATAGATCTGGCATACACACACACACACAAGCACACAGAGAGACACACACACAAACAGATACAGAGAGACAGACTGTAAAGGGGTTGCTGTGAATTTGACAGTAACATACAGGCAGCTCAGTTGCAACTAAAATGCTGTATTTCATATTACAGTGCACCTGCTGTAATATAAATATGGTATCAAAGCAAGGACTGTGTAATGACACAGTACAATACCGTAAGATTGACCATATTATACCATAAAAAAGTAAATGCTACCGTAATCTGAATGAATGAATGGATGGATGAATTCATAATAATAATATGCCATTTAGCAGACGCTTTTATCCAAAGCGACTTACAGTCATGTGCGCATACATTTTTACGTATGGGTGGTCCCGGGGATCGAACCCACTACCCTGGCGTTACAAGCGCCATGCTCTACCAATTGAGCTACAGAGGACCACATTGAGGGGAGGGGTGTGTATTTTACTGTACTTTACTGTATTTATAAGGAATTGGTGAAAGCAGGTTGGCTGCTAGGTAAAGTGTCTTCAAATTACAGAATATTAATGAATATTTGGAGTTTTTTATCACTTGCACTCTAGAGGCCTAATCATAGGCTTCCAAACTGGCGGCAACTACAGGGCAAAACAGACAAGGCAAAATGCTCTACCATTTAAGGTTTAAGACTTGCTGTCACTCCAATCTGACCCCGACACATTTTAAATTGATGGGGCACTATAACCACAAAGGAGTCAAATTGATACAGCGTTCTCACTTAAGGGGGCCACAAATATAGCCTCTTACAAGGCATGCCCAAAAATATGTTAATGAGCCAGAAACAACAATACCATGCACCCACTAATGGTCAAAAGGTTTTTGGCTCTCCAAAGATATGGTATGGTACTGTATTCTGTGGGGTGGAATTACAGTACCATTCAAAATACAGCAATTCTTCTTTCCCCACCCACAACAGTTTCCCACAATGCACCAAAATGTACAGTATGCTGCAGTAAAACATTTCAGAGTATTTTATTGTTGATAATACCCAAAATTACCATATAAATTATAGTTTTCCGTTACAGTGTGAACAGACAGGCAAACGCATGCATGTACGTATGCACGCATGGACACACACACAAACAAACAGAAAGACACAGAGAAAGACACACACACTATTCAATAATTACATTAAAATGAAAATAAATTAAAAAGCAATAAAATCCAAAAAGCAATTTGTCTTACCTGCAGCTTGACCTTCAGCGCATCAATGTTCAACACTTTGTTCTGAAAGACAAAGGACAGAAACATAATTTGTTTTAAACAGAAAAACTGAACAGAATGTTCTGTTTCAGGTGGTGCTATTGGCAAAACATGACAAAGAAGGAAGACATTTTCATTATTGTTGAAAGAAAGTGATGTTCGTATAGCACAGTATGAAGATGGTTGCTTGATGACAATGCATTATGAAGTGAAGAATCTACCTCCAACTGTACACTTGATGTAGTGTGATTTACATGTTCAGGGTTTGTAAGTGTGTTTCCACTAGGTTGACTGTGATCGCTGCTATCAGTATAACTGTACTGTCTGGGTCCTTACGGCTCACACTGCTAAGTGGTTGTTACACAGTGTTTCATCACCTTAGCCCTCACCAGTGTTGCCAACTAATTTTCAGGGGAAGTTGCAAGAGGCAGGTCGATTTGTTGCTAAAAGTTGCTAAATGACGTTGTGATGTCATTGCGTGATGACGTCATTACGGAATAACGTAAAACTGCGTCATTACATAGAAGACACAACAATGTTACTCAAATTGACTGGCCATCTCGGTGACAAATATGATTTGACATTTGTTAATTTAGATTTGTTTATTTATTATCACATATTTTTATTTGTAAAAGTAATATAAACACAACACATTTTATATGATCAGATATTTTTATTTTTAGAATTATTGAACAATTACACATTACACATTATTGAAAAATTATGTTGCACCAACTATTAACTCATCTTATACATTGAACAAAAATATAAATGCAACATCCAACAATTTCAAAGATTTTACTGAGTTACAGTTCATATAAGGAAATCATTCATTGGAATAAATTCAATAGGCCCTAATCTATGGATTTCACATGACTGGGAATACAGATATGCATCTGTTTTTCACAGATACTTTGGGTCGTGGATCAGAAAACCAGTCAGTATCTGGTGTGACCACCATTTGCCTCATGCAGCGCGACACATCTCCTTCGCATAGAGTTGAACAGGCTGTTTATAGTGGCCTGTGGAATGTTGTCCCGCTCATCTTCAATGGCAGTGCGAAGTTGCTGGATATTGGCGGGAACTTGAACACACTGTCGTACACATTGATCCAGAGCATCCCAAACATGCTCAATGGGTGACGTCTGATGATTATGCAGGCCATGGAAGAACTGGGACATTTTCAGCTTCCAGGAATTGTGTACAGATCCTTGCGACATGGGGCCGTGCGTTATCATGCTGAAATATGAAGTGATGGCAGAAGATAAATTGCACAACAATGGGCCTTAGGATCTTGTCACGGTATCTCTGTGCATTCAAATTGCCATTGATAAAATGCAATTGTGTTCGTTGTCCGTAGTTTATGCCTGCCCATACCATAACCCCACCACCACCATGGGGCACTCTGTTCACAACGTTGACATCAGCAATCCGCTCGACCACACTTGCCTGTACAGTTCAAACCGTGATTCAACCGTGAAGAGCACTCTTCTCCAGCATGCCAGTGGCCATTGAAGGTGAGCATTTAGCCACTTAAGTCGGTTACGATGCCGAACTCCAGTCAGGTCAAGACCCTGGTGAGGATGACGAGCACGCAGATGAGCTTCCCTGAGACGGTTTCTGACAGTTTGTGCAGAAATTCTTTGGTTGTGAAAACCCACAGTTTCATCAATTGTCCAGGTGGCTGGTCTCAGACCATCCAGCAGGTGAAGAAGCCGGATGTGGAGGTCCTAGGCTGGCGTGGTTACATGTGGTCTGCTTTGTGAGGCCGGTTGGACGTACTGCCAAATTCTCTAAAACGACATTGGAGGTGGCTTATGGTTGAGAAATGAACATCCCATTCTCTGGCAACAGCTCTGGTGGACATTCCTGCAGACAGCATGCCAATAGCGCGCTTCCTCAAAACTGCACATTTTAGAGTGGCCTTTTATTGTCTCCAGCACAAGGTGCACCTGTGTAATAATCATACGCTTTAATCAGCTTCTTGATATGCTACACTTATCAGGTGGATGGATTATCTTGGCAAATGAGAAATGCTCACTAACAGGGATGTAAACAAATTGGAACATTTTATTTCAGCTCATGAAACATAGGACCAACACTTCACATGTTGCGTTTATATTTTTGTTCATTATAAATAACATATATTTTTCTAAACTATTCCAATCTGTTACTTGATGCACCCGTTACTGAAATTGTTGTTCCAGTTGAGATATTTAAGGTAGTCACATATCTTAATCTTCCCAACCCTGGCAGTTATTCTGAATGCAGGGTGTGGGTGAATAAAAAATTCAAAATGTTAGATAATGTGATTTGCAGGCCTGATGTGGCCTGTAAACTATGAGTTTCAGGCCACTGTATTAGGGTAAAACTAGGCCCTCTAAAGAAGGACTTATGAAATATGTATTGTATTATCTTAAATAATTTAATTTGAATGACAACATATTCACATATGCTCTCACTTGATGAAGGCCACAGGACTGAAAATGAATCTAACAACCATGTCTCTGTCACTAGTAAACACAGTCATGGGTGGTACTGGTACTTGAAAGGCACTGGAAAATATGCAAATAAGGCATAAATCCCTACAGTAGGGCTATTTAATTCTGGTCCTGGAAGGCCAAAACATTTTTGGTTTTAGATTTTTGTATGGCTCTTCAAAGGACCATACCATTTATGGTTCTTCAGTGACCCTAAAATGGTTCCCCTATGGCAGGGTTACCCAACTGGCGGCCCGCGTTGTTGGACATAAACGACTGTAAAAACACCAGAAAATCCACTCCAAGTGATTTTAATTTGGGAAATCTATTTCCAAGTATTCCCACGCATAATAGAGAGACGTGTTCGTATACAAATGTGTTACAGGAGGGGGTCGCAGTTCCGCAGCAACCCACTAGGTGTCATCCTCCGACAACCTTAGGCACCTCCTCACTCACAGTCGGGACAAATCATCATCCTATTGGTGTCACCTGTGTCTATCGGTTCACCTGTGTATTTATGACCTCACTTCCATATGTTCCCTTGCTCAGTTTTCTCTGCTAGTTTCTCTATGTCCAGCAGTACTACTCAATGTACAGGTACTTGAGAAGTGTTCTCCCTGTTTTGTTATTTGTTTCAGACTTTGGTAGTATTTCGTATTTTGGCTGTCAGCTGGTTTTTGGAGACTTATTTGCTCCGCCTTTCTTTTATTGTGATAAGTCCGTTATTTTGTATTTTGACACCGGGACCACCAGTAAAGATCCTTGTTTCACCATCTCTGCCTACTGCCTACTGTATATCCTGCACCGCACCTGGGTCACACCTCACCACAACCCTTACAGAAAACTGAGCCAATATGGTCCCAGCGGAGGCAGCACAGTATCAGAGCGCATTGGCAACACAGGGAGCTATGCTGAACCATTATACCCTGATGAAGACAGCTTGTCTGTTGAAATGTTGGTTATTAGGTTATTAAATTATTGCATCTGAGCTCCTAGAGTGTGGCTCTCCTTTTCTTTTTCAAGCTATGCTGAACCAACATGACCGCAGCCTGCAGCAGATCCCCGAGAATCTCCGCCAGCTGACGCTCGGCGTGCATAGCCGGGTGGACACCCGACCAGCCCCGGCAGCCTGCAGAGCGGAAGCCGCGGCAGCGGCATCTCCAGTCTCGCCTGCGACATCGTGGAAACCCCGCCTACCACCTCCAGAGAGGTATGACGGACGTCCAGAGGGCGTACAGACGGCTCACCATCTCATACTGTCCGGGGTCGAAGAACACCAAGCCTGATGCGCTCTCCCCGCCAGTTCGACCCCGTGGACCTGGTGGAGAGGGACGAACCCATTGTCCCCAACGCCCTGATTGCTGCCCCAGTTTCATTGGGAATTGATAGGCTGGTCAGAGCAGCGCTACAGCGGGAGCCCGATCTGGGCGAAGGTCCATCGGGGAGGATGTACGTACCCAAGGCTGCGTGCTCACGACTGCTTCAGTGGGCGCATGCGTCCGACCTCACCTGCCATCCGGGGGGTGCCAGGACGTTGGAGTTCCTGCGTAGGAGGTTCTGGTGGCCATCTGCTGAGGGGGATACGCACGCTTCGTGGCTGCTTGCCCGGTGTCGCGCGCACGAAGAGCTCACGTCAGCCCACGGCAGAGCTACTCCGACCCCTGCCTATCCCCAAGCGCCCCTGGTCCCACATCTCGCTGGATTTCATTTCCTCCCTACCCCCCTCTGATGGATACACAGTCATCCTGGTCGTTGTGGACCGGATCTCGAAGGCTGCCCACTTCATTCCCCTTCCCAAACTCCCGTCAGCCCGGGAGACGGCTAAGTTGGTGTTGCAGCACGATTTCCGGGTCCATGGCCTTCCCCAAGATGTGGTGTCAGATCGGGGCCCTCAGTTTGCCTCCAGGTTCTGGAAGGTGTCCGCAACCTGCCTCGGCGCATCCGTCAGCTTGTCTTCCGGCTTCCATCCCCAGTCGAACGGGCAGACGGAGCGCGTCAACCAGGATCTTGAGTGGGTGCTGAGGTGCTACTCCTCCAGCAACCCAGCTACATGGAGTCAGCGACTGGCATGGGTGGAGTACGCCCACAACACCCTTCTTTTCTCGTCCACTGGCCTGTCCCCCTTCCAGTGCCAATATGGGTACCAACCCCCACTATTCCCCAAGCAAGATGAGGAGGCGGCGGTCCCGTTGGTCCAGCCCCACATCAGTCGCTGTCGCCGCACCTGGAGGCAGGTACGGGCAGCACTTAAGCGGGCCTCGGTCAGGTCTCAACATCAGGCCAACAGCAGACGTCGCCCGGCCCCAGTCTTTCGCCCGGGATAGAGGGTGTGGCTCTCCACTTGGGATCTTCCCCTCTGCGTGGAGTCCAGGAAGCTGTCCCCCTGGTTCGTCAGGCCATTCAGAGTGGTCCGGCGAATCAACCCAGTGACCTACCGCCTGCAACTTCCCCCCACCATGCGGGTGTATCCCACATTCCATGTGTCCCTCCTCAAGCCTCCTCGTCCTGTTCCCCCGCTGCGCCTCGTCGGAGGGTAGCCGGCTTTTACTGTGGACCGGATCCTGGACTGGTGGGGAGGGGTCTCAAATTTCTGGGACTGGGAGGATAATGGGCCGGAGGAGCGGTCCTGGGTGCCCAGGAGGGACATTCTGGACCCAGGGCTGATAACAACATTCCGTCGCCTCCACATGGAGGCGCAGAGGTCAACGGCTGGGGCCGTTCATCGGGGGAGGGGGCACTGTTACAGGAGGGGGTCGCAGTTCCGGAGCGACCCACTAGGTGTCATCCTCCGACAACCTTAGGCACCTCCTCACTCACAGTCGGGACTAATCATCATCCTATTGGTGTCACCTGTGTCTATCGTTTCACCTACGTATTTATGCCGTCACTTCCATGTGTTCCCTTGCCCAGTTTTCTCTGCTAGTTTCTCTATGTCCAGCAGTACTACTCAGTGTCTGATCGGCGATCTATGAACAGGTACTTGAGAAGTGTTCTCCCTGTTTCGTTATTTGTTTCAGTCTTAGGTAGTATTTCGTATTTTGGCTGTCAGACGCTTTTTGGAGACTTATTTGCTCCGCCTTTCTTTTATCGTGATAAGTCCGTTATTTTGTATTTTGGCTTCGGGACCACCAGTAAAGATCCTTGTTTCACGATCTCTGCCTACTGCCTACTGTATATCCTGCACCGCACCTGGGTCACACCTCACCCCAACCCTTACACAAATGTAAGCAAGGTTTGAAAATGATTATGTTTTAGTCAAATATTATATCTGTTTGGGATTCTTGCGGTCAATATGCAGTCTACAAATTATTTGTAATTGTGTTCCGGCACCCTGACCATCCGCTCAAGAAACAATCAGCCTCCGGCTGAATCTAGTTGATGATTCCTGCCCTATGGCATCGCTCTTGAGAACCTTATTTGGTCCCAACTTGCACGTTTATGGTTAAGAGTGTAGCAGACAGAAAGACAGATAGACAGTCACACCTCAGTGGCCTGGTGTTGATGTTACTGCTCTGCTGTTAAACTGTCTCAATGGGGATATGACTGTATTACTGCTAATGGGACTCTTTGGAGCAACTATTTCACAGCACACACTGAGCTGACGCTAGCTGTGAATGATTGTTAGCCAGGCCGTCAATTTGCAGTTTGAAGGTTAACTGTAAATCAATTAGAAACGGCGTGAGACAGAGAAATGCTATTACTAATTTTGTTCTGTTTGCGCGAATGGCAACATGGAAACAAAGTGAGAAAAAAAAAGAAAGCTGACTGGATTCTTCTGGAATCCCATTTAGGTAGGACCTTGATGGAGGAGTGGAGAAGTATGGAAGGGCGAGATTTAGAGAGGCAGTCTGAGAGCTGGTCAATGGCATACTGGAACCAACAACAGCAGGGTTGCCACCACCAATTTGAACATGTGTTTTCTGCATGAGTGAGGAGAAGAGTGTGATGGAGGGAAGAAGAGAGAGATGGAAGGGATGAGAGACAGGGATGGGCAAACACAATAAAGCGGATGGAGAATGATGTTGTTATGTCAGACCGGTCTAACAGCAAGAACATAAGTCCTCCTGGGTGACCTTGGGTTCCTTCTGTGTGGTCCTTCTGCGGTCAATTACAGTGTTGAAGAACAAGAAGAGGAGTAACGTCTGGTCAACTAACAAGAACTGTCTGAATGAAAGTCCAAACTGTAAAATATACTGTAGAGTAGTTTATTTTCTAAGGACAAGCCGAACCAAAAAGATGGGAAAAGTTAAGACAGAGTTGTGACTTTCTGCTCAGAAGGTGTTGGTGCAAGGTGCTGCTACATGTTGAGGTGTGAGGTGTTGTTGTCTTGAATGTTGTCGCCCTCTTGCTGTCCTTGGCCTCTTTTTTTGCTCCTGTTTTAAAATAAAACTTTTTTCTTCGGTTTTGACACAAGGACTTTGCAGCCTCTGTAAAAAATTAAAGCCTTGACTGTGGCAAGCTGGCCGTGCAGAGAGAGGATAGAACTATAAAGAACCATCATTTGAACCAGAGTCAGGGGAGAGAAGGGGAAAAGAGAGAGAGCGGGAGAGAGAACCACCAGCAGAGCCAGAAGATATCTATGTCAGCATAACATTCTAAAGTCAAACAGCAAACACACTCCCTGTTCTTGCCATTACAAACAAACGCAATTAGATACATAAAGCCTGCCAAAACTACCACTCCTCATTGCCAATGCATTTCATACATATTGCATGGAACAGGGTGCTTTGATGCAGTAGACTTGCCATATGCAATGTGCATTTGCTCTGTATAAATATAAAACTATTAACATATGCTCCAGTATATTTCCCAAGGATGACACAAAATAGGCACGCCCAGGAGATCAAGCTCCTCACTACCTGCGAGTGAAATTAAATGCACATATTTTATAAGCTTCAGAGAAGCTAGACTAGAACGATGACTGCAATAATGCTGCCTCTCTGTTGACGTTGTGGAGAGCACAGAAGGTTGCAGTGACCCCTTCAGTAACAGCTAGTGGCTGTTTAAGTTTGGTGGAGGACGTGACAGAAACCCCACTTCTGACAGTGTAGTTCATATTTCATGCTTTATATCGACTTATCATAATAATATTGGTTATTGCACATGACTATCCTAGATTAGAGTAGTCCTAGCAACCCTGTCTGTGAGGGCTACTGACTTGAAGCCTGATGAGCGATGACCATACTGTGGACTCACACCATCAGAGGGTAACAGAGAGCTTTAGACAGAGTGGGTGAGTGGGAGGGCAGGCATGTGTCATACTGGTGATTCACACACACTGGACTGAACATGGGTCCCATATTAATAAAGCCATACAGCATGCTGTATATTCACAGATAGTCAATAGTCACTCTAGACCACGGCGGGATAGAACATTATGTGTGTGTGTGTGTGTGGCATGTGTGTTTATCACGCGCACACGTGTGTGTGCTTGCATGTGCATGTGTGGTCTAGAATCTACCTGTCACATCCAGTCTAGTTACAAATGGCCTTCTAGGCAGAGGAGACACAGATAGGGGGACCTCTCCTTTCACCAACCCTGTTACATATTCATCCTCTTCCAGCCAAGGCACATTTATCAACCTGGTGACATTATGAAAGCAGGTGGCATCCCTCACAAACTGAAGGAAATTAAGGAACAACTTCTAAGAAGTGGAAGACCAATTTATTTCCTTCCTTGTGAGGAGGAAGAAGCTCTTATTCTCTCTCTCATTCTTTCTCATTGTGATGTAATGGGGAGAGGCCAGGACCTCTCTTCTTTAATCTTATCATATTCTCTGTCTCTGTCGCGCTGTGTCGTTCCCACTCTTTCTTGCTCTCTCTCTCTTTCTCTCTGTCTCGTTCTCTCTCTCTCTGCCATTCTCTCTCTCATCACTTTTTCTCTCACTCTCATTCTATCGCTCTCCTCTTTCTCTCTCTCCATGCTGTCATTAGTATTAGTGATGGAGATTGTGTCACTGTTATTTGCTCAAACTCAGTGAGACTTCTGTCCCTGGCAGCATCCCACAATGCATGTGTATCCTGAAAGTCGGATGCCTCTGCATTCCTCAGGTGTGAGTGAGAGCACCTGTTGTCCCTAGTCAAAATATCCGATAGGATTAGTGATTTTTCCAATAGAATCCTATAGGATTCTCACAATCCCTTAGGATTTTGTTTCACCTCTATCAGAATCCTATCGGAATCCTATTGGACTACTTTTTTCCTATTGGAAATCAAAAGTAATCCTATTGGATCTTATAGGATTCTCGCAACCTTATAGGATTTTATGTAAACTTTATCATAATCCTATTGGACTACTTTTTTCCTATTGGAAATCAAAAGTAATCCAATTGGAGCCTATACAGTGCATTCGGAAAGTATTCAGACCCCTTGACTTTTTCCACATTTTGTTACGTTATAGCCTTATTCTAAAATCGATTAAATTACATTTTTCCCTCATCAATCTACACACAATACCCCATTATGACAAAGAAACAGGTTGTTATAATTCTTTGCTAATGTATTACAAATAAACGGAAAAACCTTTTTATTTTACCTTAATTTTACCTAAATTCTTATTTACAATGATGGCCTACACCGGCCAAACCCGGACGACGCTGGGCCAATTGTGTCCCACCCTATGGGACTCCCAATCACGGCCGGTTGTGATACAGCCTGGAATCGAACCAGGGGGTCTGTAGTGACGCCTCAAATACTGAGATGCAGTGCCTTAGACCGCTGCGCCACTCGGGAGCACTCGGGAGCCCAAGAGGAATACTTTCCGAATGCACTGTTGGTTTTGTAGGATTTTGTCACCCCAACCAGAATCCTATTAGAGCTGGGTTTTTTTTAGTAACCCATTAAATTATAGTTTGTTGTCATTTGTTCCAGTACAATACAACAATATTAAAGGGATAGTTCACCCAAATTACAAAATGACGTATTGGTTTCCTTACCCTGTAAGCAGTCTATGGACAAGGTATGACAGCAATCCATGCTTTGGTTTAGTTTCCCTGGCACAGTTTTCACATGCTAACATTCTAGCATTTGTGGCACAAATCCCATTCAAGTCATGGGACCGATATTAAAATGTTTCCCGCATAATGTTCAAAACATCTGTAAGTGTATTTGTTGAGCTTCACAATCACTTTTAGATACTTTCGGATGATTCGCGAAAAATGCTAATATCGGTCCCATTTCTTGGGTTTGTGTGTTTGTGCCACAAATGTTTAAATCCTTAAGAAAATCTTGTCCAATTTTGGAACCAGTCCTATTTGGACTCTTGCATGGTTCTATCCTATAGGATTCTATCCTTATCCTATAGGATACAATCCTATAGGATAGGTTCCAAAATCTGATAGGATTTTATTGGATTTTTGGACTAGGGGTGTTTATAGATATGAATTGTATATAATGAATTGATCATTACACACAGACGCGCACGCACACACACACACACACACACACACACACACACACACGCACACACACACACACACACACACACACACACACACACACACACAAAGCAACATCAAAGCACTGGCATAAACTACCAAACACTCATCACAGTGCCAGGTGGGTCCTAATTAATATTCATCATGAGGCCCTTCATACAAATCCAGCTATATAGAGCCAGCTGTCAATCAAACTCCAAACACACTCCAGACCAACCCTCTTATGAATATGTATGAGTATGTTTCGCCAGAACTCCTCACCAATTGAATATTTACAGATTTGGATGATGTGAGGTATGGATGAATACCAGCATTTCTACTGTAGCTTAATCAGCGTTATTCTGCGAGTTTGGTGGACTTTAGAAGGACAATACATTTAGCTAATGTGTGATTGTTTGTTCACTCAACAAACTTTGCTCACAGTGAGCTGACTGTATAAAAATGTGTTGAGTCGAAATACAAATTCATGTTTGACTTTAGAAGGCAACAGGCCAGTGACAAAATACATCTGGAAGTGGACTGCACTGGAGAAAATAAAGTTCAGCTATATGCCCAAATGTTGAGCAAACTCACAATCCTATTGCAGCTGGTTGGGAAAAGGGAAAGGTCAGTTGCACAACTGAATGAATTCAACCAAAATGTGTCTTCCACATTTAACCCAACCCCTCTGAATCAGAGAGGTGTGGGGAGCTGCCTTAATCGACGTCATCACTGCCCTGGCAGTCCAATAGGAATTACACATCAATTTGCAAGCCAGCATAATGTGACTTGCAGGCTTGATGTGGCCTGTAAACCAGGAGTTTCAGACCACTGTGTTAGGGCACAACTCTCAAAGAAAGGACTTATGATATAGAGTACAGTATGTAATGTCTTTTCATAAAGAGTTTTTTGTGCAAACTCATAATCCTATTGCAGCTGGTTGCCTTAGATAAAAAATTGTTACAGTGTGTGCATAGGAGAACAACAGCTATGAAACCATAGAAATAGAATCACTAGAACGGACAACCCTATTCAAGTCAATGGGTTATGGGTGGACGGCAGACAATATTGAGTGTACCCATGAGGGTGTAGTTAAATTTCTGTGATCTAAGGTGCTTTTCCAATTCTAGGTATTCTTTTTCCATGGAAGCAACCCACATGTTGTGAGGTTAAAGTAAAACTCTAATGTTCTGACACTGAAATTATATCTACAACACTGTAAAACTCTATTATAGGGTGCAGTCATTTGCATAAATCACCTAGATTGCCTTCAAGCAGGCATTAGCCAGACATAATTAAATAACGAACACTTTGGGTAATTACGACTGGCCATACAGGGCTGATTATATTGTCACTCAATGTTTCTGAGCTGGGAGAGAAAAATAAGTAGTAAAAGATTAAGAGAACACTCCTGACAACTCATTTACAGTATACTCGCAAACACAATTTTTTTTAAATGAAGTTTAATCCACCATGCAGCAACTGCACACTATATCTATCTGAAATCTCTCCTATGTTTCCTGCACCACTATGGACACAGTTCCTAAGCCCTGAGCCCAGTAAAAGGCCAGGCTTACCCTGGCTTTATCTCCCTCTGTGCTTCTCTTCTTCCTCTAACAGCTTCTTCTTCCTCCTCTTCTTCTTCCCTCGCTTCACACTGGTCTGACCTCCCTCTTTATCTGTGAAGCTCCATCTGTCTTTTAATCTGATCCAGCTCCTGCCCTTTCTCCCTCACACTATCTCCACGAAGTTATCATATTTTCTTTACTTTTCTCTTTCTATTGCTCTCTCTGTCTCTCTGTTTATGTGTTAGGCAGTTGGCCTCTGACAGCTCTCTCCGTAGTGGTGAGTTAAATTAAGGAAGCACAGCAGGAGGACTGACATTCTCTGCTAGTGCCGCTCAGCCCCTGATACTGAATGCTCCATTTACAAACCTGAGCAGAATGCATAAACACATATTTAACCTCTCCTTTAGCCCTCCCCAAGGAGGTAACACACTGATTACAGAGCAACATCGTAAATCAAACTCAAGCACAATCACCAAGTACTACTGTGTGCTGCGGAGCCCAAACACACTGAGGATCATGACGAACCAGACCAGGCGCAGGTTAGCCCAGGACAAGGAGGGCCAGCTAACCCAGTTGGGGGGCCAGCGACAAAAGACATCTGGAAGTGGACTGCACTGGAGAAAATAAGTGGAGAAGGAGAGGAGGAAATGAGAGGAGAGAAGGAACGGATGTGAGGGAGTACTACTACTATTGTGGAGACACAATTAGACACATTCGGAAAAATGCAACATGTTCTACCTGCATCCATGCCATCACAAGATTACTATCCACAATCACAAGAAGAAAGACACCCCATAATAACCATTGTCCAGTACAAAACCTCAAAAACATTACTATAACATTACTGTATTCCACCACCGATCAATAGCTCCCCCAGTCTCCAGGCCCACCTACCAATATATACTGTAATGGATGGGCCCCTCCAGAGCAGCATGTCCTTTCCCTCAGTCTTCCTCTTCACCTGCTTCATGCATTAATCAGAAAGGGGCCTGAGGCCAAACCTCACAGGATAATAAAACCAGGAAGTGACAAAAGTCAGTGGTTAAAGGTCAGTGTAGCTGTGCTGGGGTCACCTCTGAGGTCACCATGGTGATGATAGTGGTCACTGGCTCAGTGATTATATGCAGACCTTTTACTGTTTATGACTGAAAAAAGGTCGCTGTCCCTTTGGAACTTCATTAAAATGCAAGAGATTGGAAGAACTGGTCTCACTTGCCGAATAGATTTTTATGTCAATGAGACCACCTGTATAAATAAAGGACGCATAAAAGAAAAGGTGAGAGTGATGGGGGAGAATACAAATATTGAAATGTAATAAAATGGCGGTTTAGTTACCAGCTGAACCATTTGAATGACTTTATAGTCCATCATCCAGATTTTATTTATTTATTTTATTTTATTTAACCTTTATTTAACTAGGCAAGTCAGTTAAGACTACAGTCTTATTTACAATGACAGCCTACCAAAAGGCAAAAGGCTTCCTAAAACAGACATCACTACAGTTATAGTAACACAAGAGACAGCTCCATCCAAGCTGTTTACAGTTAGAAATGTAATTCCAAATGAGGAAACACAGAAGAGGATAGACTCATCTGTCCTGACGTCCCTTCAGGCCATGTAGGCTATTCAGCTTGCTGGATTTTGGGGTCAATTACCACTAACAGTAATTGATGCGACATTTACCATGGTTTTAGTCTAGTCTGAGACAGAATCGTTGACTTTCAAAGAGAAATTCTTCACAGTAGATCATAAGTGTGTATGAGGGTGTATGTGAGTGAGTGAGTGAGTGAGTGAGTGTGTGTGTGTGTGTGTGTGTGCGTGCATGTGTGTGTGTGTGTGTGTGTGAACCATACGGGTGCTGTAGTAGATCAGTGACACTTGCTCTACTCAATTTCATCAGGTTGAAGCTGGCAGGTAAGATTGGTTAGGCGATCGATTAACGAGCCTGCTGCATAGTGCCTGCTCCTCTCACAGAGGAAATTATGCAGCGAACCCTCTCTCTCCCCTCCTCCAAGGCACGATTAATCACCCATGATCACATAATAATATCAACTAATCATCACAGGCCACGGCAGCCTGAGCTGGCCTCGTCATTTTGACCTAGCCACATTCAGATGAACACGAATTTCAGACCAGAACACCCAGACCTAGAACAAAATGTTCCAGTATCCAAACACCATCCATGGCAGCCTGTGATCTAGCCTGAGACTCATATCATCTCTCCTCTCTGGGGTTGAACCCACCAAAAATCCCCATCACCCCTCCATGTGTGCACTCTGTGCTCTGTGCCGCTGATACAATGATCTCTTCTGATTAAATCTGAATGGAGTGTGGAGGTTGACATCTATTCTGTCTTATTGAGGTTGGGCTCTGTGTATGTGTGTGGGTTGGGGCATGGCGTTCTATAGTAAGAGTAGAAAGCACAGATGAGTTGAATGAGAAGCAATGAAATGGAGGGACCTTAGTTAATGGGTGAGTTACAGTGCAGTGTACTTGAATGGAAAGGAGAAGGATGGAGATGCAGTGAGGGCTGTGGGAGAGTTATCACATACATAGGTCACCAGTAGAGTCAGATGAAAACGTCCCCTGCACATTCTCTCTAGCACTGTCCTTTTCTCTAATCAACCTCACTGTCTCCTTGCAGTCCATGCAGTTCTAGGGGAAGGGATCACAAACTGAAGTAGAGAGGAGATTTAGCAACTCCTGGACAGTTCTTACACCTGTCTGAGGCAGCCAGTCCCTTCCCCTGAGCCCTCTTCATTGGTAATAAAGGCCTAATGAAGTCTCATGTGCATACACAGGGGCCATGTCCGAATATCCATACTAGCGTACTACGTACTTAAACTGCATACTATGTACTCATCGTCGCATACTATTTAGCACGTATTGTTTAGTAAAAAGTAGGTGGGTTGGAGCCGAGTTCCGGTGGATTTTTCCAAATTCAGCAGACATGCATCGCATTAACCAGCCTGATAATAGCTCATTTCCAATTCAATTAATTTCTCTACAATCTGAATAGAATAGGAATGGAGTAATATGCCTACTCAGGCTGGTTATTAGCAGACTATCATATTCGACCTATACCGTAGCCCGTATAGCCCATCTATCCTATTTAAAAAGGACAAACAGATAATTTGCTTCCATTTCAACATAATTATTAATGAAACCAAAGTGCTGTAACATATATACATTTTTGGAAATTGCCTAGTACACACACCAAAACGTTTCAAATGTTCAAATCAAAAAGCTATTGCACAGAAAAACGTGGACAGTCGGGTGCATCGCAAATTCAGAACCGCTGGACAGCAACATAATAAACTAAAGCACTAATCATTGGGAACGAGATCAGAATGACTGCTAAGGCTTGCTCCATAAATTAAAGAATTAAATAGGTAGCTTACAAAAATAAAACATTCCATATTTTCAAATCAAAAGGCCTGATTAACATGACATCAATAACGCAGCCCCATCCCGAGTCCCCGGTGCTGACACATTCAGAAATCAAAAGATGGTTTAGTATTTAGCTTAAAAGCTCTGACGAAGGCCAAGAGAACAATAAACACTTTTCAATGAGAAAAGAGAAATCCACTTTGGGTAACAATAAACCAAAAAAACGTATGTTTTCAAAGATGTAGCCTACGATGCAATACTCGCGATCATTTTAAGGAGAACAAAAACGACTTAGCCTACATTTGAACACCACCACAGAAGCTTCGCTATTCGGCATCTTCCCAAATAAGTAGCCTTATTTTGTTGTTTGGCTACTTGAAGAAAACTAGTGTGGTGCGGTGATTAGAAGGAGTCAGGCGCAGGAGGGTAAATCACAGAATAACAGGATTTATTCCGGAACACAGAGGTACGCAATAAAGCGTCAAACAGTCCAGTGCGCAAAACAGGCGCACTGAAAACATGAAGGCACACGGGAAAATAACCCGGTGATACAAAATACAAGGAGCTCCACCGAGCTCCACCGAGCTTCACAATATACAATCACACACAAAGACAAGGGGGCAGAGTGAACACTTATACAGGTACTGATGAGGGGATATGAACCATGTGTGTGTAATAAACAAGACAAAACAAATGGAATGATGAGATGCGGAGCGGCAGTGGCTAGAAGGCCGGTGACGACGACCGCCGAAGCCTGCCTGAACAAGGAGAGGAGGCAGCTTCGGAGGAAGTCGTGACAACTAGGGCATATCACTCGCAGCCCAGCTCTTCCAATGAATTGTGGAAAAGTGTGCATCGAATTCTACTAGACGAAGAACAGAAATGAGTATAAGATCCTGGCATTTAAAGCATACTAGATTTTAGAAAATTCACATACTATAAAACATCTTTTCGCATACTCTGCCTAATATTTAGGACACAAGTATGGGTATTTGGACACGGCCAGTGTTTAGCCTCAGCTTATCATATCCACCCAGGACAACACACTCACCTGACTCTACGAACAGAGATGGGAGATGGGGGGTGTGTGTATATCTGTGTAACTTGGGGTGAGACAAACAGACAGGCTCAGTGGGTATGTTGTTGTTTTCAGCGCATATGGCAACCCGCTGGTTGCGAAACGCTCCCAGCGACATCCTCAGGTGACAAGGTGGCTTGTTTCAGACCGTTGAATGTGTGACACATCAGGGGCAGGAGGTGGCAAACATACACACGCTGTATGACTTCAGGGCAACAACATGGGGGTATAGAAATGCCACTTCTAGAAATGCCAAGTGTCCGGGAGCTGATGCCAGGCTGTGCCATTGTCATGTGACTCAGAGGGCTTGACACACTCTTAACTGTCATGTCTCCTCAACCACACACTAGGCTGATCCCTTTGAGTCACTGGGACTCACTGACTGGCCTTGTTGACACCAATTATGACAAGTATAGTACCTGGAAGTGGAACTGAAGTATTGCAAAACAAAGGTGGTTGGGGACAAACATGCAAAGTGGTCTAAATCAATTCACAGCATGACAGACAATTCCTGGCATAGCTAAACTCTTTACCAAAGTATTGGCTTCCAATTGCATCACATCTAAGATAGACCGAAACATGCTTCACAACACAAATACAATGATAAACTTCTAAAGCAAGCTTCATCAACAAAATGGGTAAACTAACTTCTTAAACATGTCCTTCCTCCTCCGTTTCAACCATCCTCCCCCATGGACATTGTACTCCCAGAGAAACATCACCTGCCTTATGGCGGGAAGTGGCTTGTGACCTGACATGTGCTTTTTGAAAGCATTCCTTTGAACAGAGCATGTGCCAGGTGGCAATGTCTTACTACTGTGCCAACCTGCATACTAACCACCCCACAAAGACCCAGAGTGGAGCATTTCTGGACCCCAGGGAGGGGTGACCCACCTCACCCCACAGATCTAAGCTTAACGCCAGGCTTCTCATCCAGATGTCTCCCCTAAACTATTATCCCCTTGGAATGGCTCATCCTGCCTAACAGAGATTGGTAAGGCTTCATTTGACAGCCCTCTTTCAGTCTGGTATTTACCTGGTATTTTAAGAGATTTGGATTGGAATTGGATTTAACGATCGTTATCTCTCACTTGCTCTAACAGAGCACAAGCTGTTGCACTAAAACATAAGCTACAAGCATCTTAGAAAAACATGAGGAAAAGAAAAGGTTTCATATACAGGCAAATGTAGCTCCAATCACAGATAACAATCCCAATTGACATCTCACCACACAGAAGAGCCAGCCAATGGATTCTATTTCTATGGTACTACGCCTCACATGCATACAGTACATAACAGCTAGGACAAGTAGAGCCGTTGTCAAGGTAACGCAGCCCTAACAACAGTCTCCGCGGCTTCAGGTGTGTGTGTGTGTCATGACAGCCCCCTGAGTCACCCCTCTCAGGCCTGTCCTATAGTCCTATATAACAGGGTTTCTTAAACTATTCCTTTATATGATTAACTTAGTATCACCTGTAATGTACAGGCAAAGTGGTTCTATAGCAGGGTTTCCCAAACTCGGTTCTGGGTGTGCTAAAGGAATACATTAGCACACCCAAAAACAGGAGCAGATCAGAAGAATAACAAATATGGAAAGGGGGAAAGTGCAAACATAGTGAAACCTTGGTCTTGATTATCTCAATGTTCTGGCATTTTCCCTATCGTGATCTGGTAGTGTGTTTTCCTCACACATCTCAGGCTTCCAAAGCTCCCCCTCATGTGTGAGGCTTGAGAACAACTAACCTATTTGTATGTGAAATGAACATTCACAATCCCTCAGTGTGTAGAAAATGAGTAGCCTTTGTTTGAGAATACATAATCAAGTCTAATCTGTAGCTATGTCTGCAATTATATTGTTTACAGCTCTCTCTCTCTCCTTTCCTAAAGACAACAATTAACCAGGTTCCAGACAAACAGACAAGTGTGACAATGAATGACCAAAAGAGTTGTCAAGACAACACACACCGATCTGAGACCAGGCTACAGAACAATGCAACTAGAGCAGGAACAGTCTGTCCATCTTCTCACTGAGATAACTCAGACAGACAGGACAGACAGGACATTCAGGAGAGACAGACAGACAGGACAAACAGACAGTAACTGCCGTAGCAGAGGTCTAATAAAGATAAGGCTGACTATAAGCCCTGCTGCTCGCCTGGTCGCTCTTCTGATCCTGGATCAGAGGCTGTCTTTAATTGTGTACTCTCTCTGTTTTTTCTGGCCGATAAGGGAAAATGCCACACTGGTTTGGTGTTAGCATTAACACAAGGCTAAGCTGACAGCTGCACCACCAGGGAGGGAACATTTCAAGAAAAAAGGGCATATACAACATGAACTAGGGACATTTGGTCTCATGTTAGATTCAAAGGGAGATATTGACTAAAGCAAAAACCAAGTGACAAGGACAACTACACTGAGTGTACAAAACATTAGGAACACCTGCTCTTTCCATGACATAGACTGACCAGGTGAATCCAGGTGAAAGCTATGATTCCTTATTGATGTCACCTGTTAAATCCACTTCAATCAGTGTAGATGAAGGGGAGGAGACAGGTTATATAACCATTTTTAAGCCTTGAGAAAATTGAGACATGGATTGTGTATGTGTGCCATTCAGAGGGTGAATGGGCAAGACAAAAGATGTAAGTGCCTTTGAACGGGTTATGCTAGTAGGTGCCAGGCGCACCAGTTTGAGTGTGTCAAGAACTGCAACGCTGCTGGATTTTCACGCTCAACAGTTTCCTGTGTGTATCAAGAATGGTCCACCACCCAAAGGTCATCCAGCCAACTTGACACAATTGTGGGTGTAATGTGTATTATATGTAGGAGACCTCTCTGATTGTCTGACCCCAATCTATGTTTGATAAAACCTGTTTGATCAGGATGAAATAGTTTGGGTAAAATGGTTTCAAGACATTTGGCTGGAACCTTGGCAATTGCATGTCACTGTTAATGAGGTAGAGAGGCCTATGACCTGAACAGAGAGTTGGGTCTTTACCTTTATTATGTAACAGAGAAATGATTACAGTATTAACATCTCTATGGAAAAAGACCATTTGAATAGATGTTTGTACCATTTCCAATAATAATCAAGCCTAGTTCAGACCAAACGGTGAAATAGAATTCCCGTGGGATGCTATCCCATCCAGAGGATTTACCTCGGTTAATGTCTTTCAATGCATCATGCAGTTCATTAAGCGTTACAGGTGCATCTAGAGAGTGTGCATCATCGGAGGAGAGTTGCAGTAGATTCAAGCCATCGAAAAAGGGTGTCATGCTGTCTGAGGTATTTTGTACTTCAGAACTGTATAACTTTTTATAGAAATTTTTAAATTGTAAATTGATTGATGGTGAATCATGCAAGAGAACACCATCGTCAGACTGAATGGAAACAATGTCAGCAAGACTATCATCATTGCGTAATTTACTAGCTGAGTGGAAGCTAGGCTGACCGTCCAGATAATCAGTTGGTCTGACTCTGTGAATTAGAAATTCTGCTCTTAATCTGAGTAAGGAATTTAACTCAGATTTGATGATTAATAATTCTCTCTCCTTATATGCAGAGAAACTGTTCTGCTGTTGACGTGTTAGTAAGGATAAAGTGGACTCCAGTTCGGTATTCTTTTTTAGTTGAGACTTGTTCAATCCTGAAGCAAATGGTATTGTATTGTTTCTAACGAACCCTTTAATGGCATCCCACAGGAATCTATTATCATTCACAGACTCTTTGTTGAGGAGGATACATTCATGAAAATCAGACCTGAATTGATTACAGAAATAAATAAAAAGTGAGATTAAATCTCCACCTTGCGGGACGTTTTACAGCATTGGTTACAGATCATTTGCACACGTTTTTGTGATGACCAGACATAGACATTCACTACATGACCAAAAGTATGTGGACTGCTATAACAGCCTCCACTCTTCTGGAAAGGCTTTCCACTAGATGTTGGAACATTGCTGCGGGTACTTGTTTCCATTCAGCCACAAGAGCATTAGTGAGGCCGAGCACTGATGTTAGGCGATTAGGCCTGGCTCGCAGTCGGCATTCCAATTCATCCCAAATGTGTTTGATGGGGTTGAGGTCAGGGTTCTGTGCAGCCCAGTCAAGTTCTTCCGCACCGATATTGACAAACCATTTCTGTATGAACCTTGCTTTGTGCATGGGGGCATTGTCATGCTGAAATAGGAAAGGGCCTTCCCCAAACTGTTACCACAAAGTTGGAAGCACAGAATCATCTAGAGTGTCATTATACTGTAGCATTAAGATTTCCCTTCCCTGGAACTAAGGGGCCTAGTCCGAACCATGAAAAACAGCCACAGACCATTATTCCTCCTACACCAAACTTTACAGTTGACACTATGCATTCGGGCAGGTAGCGTTCTCCTTGCATCCGCCAAACCCAGATTTGTCTGTCGGACTGCCAGATAGTGAAGCGTGATTCATCACTCCAGAGAACGCGTTTCCACTGCTCCAGAGTCCAATGGCAGTGAGCTTTACACCACTCCAGCCGACGCTTGGCATTGCGCATGGTGATCTTAGGCTTGTGTGCGGCTGCTCAGCCATGGAAACCCAATTCATGAAGCTTCCGACAAACAGTTATTGTGCTGACGTTGCTTCCAGTGGCAGTTTGGAACTCAGTAGTGGATGTTGCAACCAAGGACAGATGTTTTTTACGCGCTAGGAGCTTCAGCACTCGGTGGTCCCGTTCTGTGAGCTTGTGTGGCCTAGATGTTTTCACTTCACAATAACAGCACTAACAGTTGACCGGGGTAACTCTAGCAGGGCAGAAATTTGACGAACTGACTTGTTGGAAAGGTGGCATCCTATGACTGTGCCACGTTGAAAGTCACTGAGCTCTTCAGTAAGGCCATTCTACTGCCAATGTTTGTCTATGGAGATTGCATGGCTGTATGCTCGATGTCATACACCTGTCAACAACGGGTGTGGCTGAAATAGACAAATCCACTAATTTGAAGGGGTGTCCACATACTTTAGTGTATATATAGTGTATGTACAATTTCCACCTTCTGAACTAGATGCACTAGGCTAGGTTGTAGCAACCTCATGATGGGTATAGGGAAAATTGTAGTATCATGTAGTAGCCTAAACCTATCGATGTTACAATGAGCTGGGTGTATGGAATATGAATGACAGTCATCCAATATGCTGTAATAGAAATAAGGCCATTATTATTTAAAAAATAATCGCCCTCCCTCATCTTAAACGTTACTGATGTGTGCGTGTGTGTGTGAATGTGTCTTTGTGTTGTGCCGGTGTGCGTGTGTGTGTTATGTGTGTGTGTTTGTGTTTGTGTGGTGTCGGTATGCGTGTGTGTTATGTGTGTGTGCGTATGTAGTGTATGTGAATGTGTGTGGGTTTTGGGTTCATGCATGTGTGTGTGTACGCATGCATGTGCATGCAGATAACCCCCCCCCACACTATTTACCTTTTAATCCACCTGTCTCCTTACCATTGTGTGTGTGTGTGTGTGTGTGTGTGTGCGTACGTACGCTTGGACATACATGTGTGTGAAAGGCAAGCATGAATATGCCAACATGCAAACACAGCATTAACCAGCTTATTATTATTATAACCTGTTTATTACAGCCACATATTTTCTCGGCTGACATTTTTATGTCCTGAGACTTGCATGAATGTGCTGCACTTTTACAATATGTATTAAACCCATTTATAAACTGGGTGGTTCAAGCTCTGAATGCTGATTGGCTGAAAACCATGGTATATCAGACCGTATACCACGGGTATGACAAAACGTTTATTTTTACTGCTCTAATTACATTGGTAACCAGTTTATAATAGCAATAAGGCATCTCGGGGGTTTGTGATATATGGCCAATATACCACGGCTAAGGGCTGTGTCCAGGCACTCGGCGTTGCGTCGAGCTTAAGAACAGCCCTTAGCCGTGGTATATTGGCCATATACCACACCTCCTCGGGCCTTATTGCTTAATTATAGCACAGGCTTTGTTAGAAAATAGTAAACACAACATAAACAACAGCCTTGAACTACCAATAACCACCATCCTTTTCTTTAGATAACAGCCTATATGTTGAAGTCTTTGCTGACAGGACATGTTTGAGGTACTGTAATGGCCTCAATAAAAGCCACATTTTTCATTAAAAAACCCTCTCCATGTGTCATTCCAACCTCCAGGCCAGGAGAGTTTAATGTTAAAACCATGAATAAATCTTTAAATACATATTTAATTTCTACAGTAACATTAGGAGTGTGATTTCGTATTTATTGATACGAAAATGATTCAACAGCACCTTATTCTTCAGAGAAAAACACAAACTTTAAAATTAGCAATTTTGTTTTCAATCCTTTTCCAATCTCCATCTCCACCTCTCCTCCCAGCAGAGCAAGTTAAGAGCTTGCTCTAATCGTGCACACAACACCTCAGATTGCCTCATTGCAATTACCCATGTCCCTGTGTGGTCACTTGTCAGTGAGTCCTGTCACGCTAAACAACACACAGAAGAGGTGTTGTGGCTCCAACGGCCTCCTCGCTGACCGCACCGCTCCTTTAATGATTAACTGGTGTACTGCTGCTGCTGGGAGTTACAGCACTAGAGGCTGTGGGGCTGGGAGAGAGGAGAGGAGAGGGGAGGGGAGGGGAAGTAGAGGGGAGGTAGAGAGAGAGAGAGAGAGAGAGAGAGAGAGAGAGAGAGAGAGAGAGAGAGAGAGAGAGAGAGAGAGAGAGAGAGAGAGAGAGAGAGAGAGAGAGAGAGAGAGCGAGAGAGAGAGTGATAGGCCATCTGCTCAGAAGGGGGAGCTGAAAGAGGGCCACTCCAAACCACACAGCTCAGCTAAATTGGACTCTCATCTCTCTCTCTCTCTCTCTCTCTCTCTCTCTCTCTCTCTCTCTCTCTCTCTCTCTCTCTCTCTCTCTCAATTCAATTTAAGGGCTTTATTGGCTTTAAGGGCTCTCTCTCCCTCTCCCTCTCTACCTCCTAATACAGTGCATTGTTTTGTATTTTAGCACAGCCAATCTTTCATTATCTCACACTCTTTCTCCCATTACCTCTTTCTCTTCACTCTCTAACATAGTGTTTGAAACACATTTCAGCCACCAACACAAACACCCATCGATCTCTCCCTCTCCCCCTCCCTCTCTTTCCCTCAGAGGAGAAGGAAGGAAACGGAATGGTAAACTCCAGTCTAATAGCTCCCACACATGAGCAAACACACTCCTGAGACATACCGATGATGACTGATATCAAAAATAAACCCAGGATTCCCTCTGCCAATGAAGGGAAAGATAAATCAAATCAACTAGCCGCCCATGCCGCCTTCCTCATATCCTAATGGCATCATTGTGCTCCCTGCGTAAACACAGAATAAATATAGTTTTTGAGTGTTATCATGGGCATGAAATTGTCTGTGAGTCATTCACTTTACTCATTATGTTTCATCAAGAAGGGAGAGAAAGTTAATAAACAGATATTGAGGAGAATAGCAAGAGATTGAGTGTTTTTGTTCTCTCTGTCACTGTGTGTGTATCCTTTATGCTTCTGTCTCACGTTGACCTCTTTTCCACTTGTAGTATGTACCGAACTGAACTGAACTGTCTGGCCTTTAAACAGGTTCAGTTCCGTGCTGAACCTGTTGTTGGCTTTAGTATGGTCAGATGTCTTAACGAAAATATAAACGCAACATGTAAAGTGTTGGTCCCATGTTTCATGAGCTAAAATAAAAGATCCCAGACATTTTCCATACGCACAAAAAGCTTATTTCTCTCAAATGTTGTGCACATATTTGTTTACATCCCTGTTAGTGAGCATTTCTCCTTTGCCAATATAATCGATCCACCTGACAGGTGTGGCATATCAAGAAGCTGATTAAACAGCACGGTCATTACACAGGTGCACCTTGTGCTGGGGACAATAAAAGGCCACTCTAAAATGTGCCACAGATGTCTCAAGTTTTGAGGGAGCGTGCAATTGGCATGCTGACTGCAGGAATGAACACCAGAGCTGTTGAATGTTAATTTCTCGACCATAAGCTGCCTCAAATGTTGTTTTCGAGAATTTGGCAGTACGTCCAACTGGCCAACCTCAGACCACGTGTAACCACGCCAGCCCAGGACCTCCACATCCTGCTCCTACACCTGCGGGATCGTCTGAGACCAGCCACCCGGACAGCTGATGAAACTGTGGGTTTGCACAACTAAAGGATTTCTGCACAAACTGTCAGAAACCGTCTCAGGGAAGCTCATCTGTGTGCTTGTCGTCCTCACCAGGGTCTTGACCTGACTGCAGTCGTAACCGACTTCAGCGTGCTCTTCATGGCTGTATGCCGGTTTCAACTGTACTGGGCAGATGGCAGTTGCTGGTTACTCTGTTTGGTAACTTTGTTAAGAGACTATTTTCCGTATGTGAGTATGGATACTGTGGTGTCCTGTGTTTTGTTTACTCACTAAGTTGCTGGTTACTCTGTTTGGTAACTTTGTTAGAGACTATTTCCGTATGTGAGTATGGATACTGTGGTGTCCTGTGTTTTGTGTACTCACTAAGTTGCTGGTTACTCTGTTTGGTAACTTTGTTAGAGACTATTTTCTGTATGTGAGTATGGATACTGTGGTGTCCTGTGTTTTGTGTACTCACTCATTTGCTGGTTACTCTGTTTGGTAACTTTGTGTGTTTCTGGGAAAAGGGGAATTTAAGCAAGTTGCCCTTGGGCGTACATTACCCGTAGGAAGAAAACTGTCTAAAAACACTAGTTAGACCTGAGCGGACCACCCACTGTATTTTTGTATGATTAGCAGTAGCTTAGCGGTTCTTGAGGCAGGCAAGATCAGTTTAGGTTTTTTTTACACTATTGTTTCATTTCTTGGGTCCTGCTCAGCCCTTTTTCCCAAACCTTTACCATGTGTTCAAAAATAAACATTTTATGTTTGACGGTAGTTTATGGCTGTCGTGTAGTTTTTGTTCTCACTGTTCCATGTCACGCTTAAAATTTGCATGAATTATGTTACTGGTCTCATGTCCATCCACCCTAGACGTTTAGAGCCACGGGGTTCGTAACAACAGCGTATATGAAGTTGTGTGGGCGAGTGGTTTGCTCAATGTTGTGAACAGAGTGCCCCATGGTGGCAGTGGGGTTATGGTATGGGCAGGCATAAGCTACGGACAACAAACACAATTGCATTTTATCAATGGCAATTTGAATGCATAGAGATACCGTGACGAGATCCTGAGGCCCATTGTTGTGCCATTCATCCGCCGCCATCACCTCATGTTTCAGCATGATAACGGACGGCTCCATGTCGCAAGGATCTGTACACCATTCCTGGAAAATGTCCCAGTGCTTCCATGGCCTGCATACTCACCAGACATGTCACCCTTTGAGCATGTTTGGGATGCTCTGGATCGACATGTACGACAGCGTGCTCCATTACCCGCCAATATCCAGCAACTTCACACAGCCATAGAAGAGGAGTGGGACAACATTCCACAGGCCACAATCAACAGCCTGATCAACTCAATGCGAAGGAGATGTGTCGCGCTGCATGAGGAAAATTGTGGTCACACCAGATACTGACTGGTTTTCTGATCCACGCCCTTCCCTTTTTTTAAAGGTATTTGTGACCAACATATGCATATCTGTATTCCCAGTCATGTGAAATCCATTGATTAGGGCTTCAAGAATATATTTAAATTTACTGATTTCCTTGTATTAACTGTAATTTAGTCAACTCTTTGAAATTGTTGCATGTTGCGTTTATATTTTTGTTCAGTGTAGCTTAAACAAATGGAAAAACATACAAACCCCAGGGGTGGAACTGGCGATACAGTTTGGATGGAAAAGGGTATTTGTGTCCATAAGCAATGGTCACCAGGGTTTGAGTTTTAGTGAGGTCCGAAAGGGGTAAGTCTCCCTCCCCCAGGACATTTTTTGAAAGTTGAAGCTCATTTACTGCATTTCTATACAATTTTTATTTTTTTAGTGCTATTTGGAGAACAGCAAAAACAAGGAAAAATGACCCCAGCCATTATCACCTTGGCTGCTGTAGGTTCCTTCACCTCAGTCGATCTACAAACACATAGCCTATTAGCTATACAATTGTAATGTTATACCCCTGATACACACAGATACGTAGCATCAGCTACTGTTCAGTCAGTTGTAATGATGAATTACATAAAATCCTCAACTCTTTATATTGATATCTCTTTTCTCAAATTACATATTGTTCAAATTTGTATTCCTAGGCATTACTAATCAAGCTCTGCACAAACAGACATCAATGGAGCACACAGATGATCGTATTATTGAATTCACATGAATTTATACAATATTACTTACGATTCTGTATTAATATCAGTGATGTAGTTGTAACAAAAAAAGATGGGTAATGGGTAAACTATAAACTCCAGTGGGCGATCAAGATAAGATGAACAACCACCGATATAAACGAAAACGTATGACATTTCTTAGAACTATATTGTTTGCATTTTGATTGCATTTTAATGTAGGCCTGTAGGGATGATAG